>NW_022196228.1:0-93380 GCF_008641045.1 Pistacia vera
AATGAAGGGGTCTTCTTCATTTTATATCAGACTAAAGCGTATCATCATCACTAAATCCATGGTTTGGTGTGATTGTCAGGATGTAATCCGGCTTTACGTCCCCTTTCCCTTTTTCCAAGCTGACATCGCACAACTTGTTGCAGAAAAAAGGACGCGTGTGGGCTCCATATCACTTGGCAGGTCTGACGTGTTCGCGCTGCTCTGACGGGAGCAGGTCACCCTTCACGTGACTTTCCCACGTCAGCCCTTTATTTCCTTGGGCATAACAGAAATTGATAAAAGATTTGTTTGAAAAGAAATCATGTATTTGGGAAGAGTAAGTTTAGAATGGTAAGAGACTAAGTTAAATAACTTTTTGATAAACATTAAAAACTTTAATTCAGTTCAATTTTAAATGTAATTAAGACAAAAATTTAACTTTGATATATCAATTAAACTAATATTAATATTATAGAAAATAAATTAAATGTTATCCTTATTAATTGATTTTTTTTCATTGTTTTATGGAATATATTTTTGGGCTCCAGTTGGCACTGAGGCTACCATGTTATATGCAAGAAAGGAATAAATACTCATCTTATGATTGATTTTGGGTCGAAGATGAGAACTGGAATCTCTAACTCTGCTAAACTTCCTTAGATAAATAAAGAAATATTTTCAAAACAAAGCTAGAAGATTTGAAAAACTATAATTATTCATGCTAACACAAAAATACAAAAAACTCAAGCCCCTTTAAGTCTTAAAGTAGAATGTTGATGTAGAGTTTTACACCAACAAGAGATACGTGATTGACATCGTTAGAATCATATAAGATGTGTACGTGATTTTGCTAGATCAGAGATGAAATAATATACTAATGAATATACAAGGATTAATCTAGAAAATAAAGAACAAGAAGAGAGTTTTTAAAGTAGTTCAACTGCTCGTAATGCAAGGCCTACGTCCATTGTTATGTTACTGAGTGTATGTTATCAACAATCTGATCTACAAAGAGTTATTTGATTGATTTCCTCTTTTTCGAGTTATCCCTCTCGAATCCCTTTAAAACAAATTATAATGGGGTTTATATAGTACTAGTTACAAGGTTGAGTTGGAGATAAAACTCGAATTGGATAAAACAGGGAATAACGTGATCTCTGGCTTTGATTATGGAGTCTGTATCGTGAAATATCTTCATGCCAAAAGAGGAATCATCTGCTCTGGATTTCCTGCACAACATTTGTCCCCCAGTTTTTGAAGATCGAAGTCGGGCTTCAAAAACTACGAGCTTCTTCATCCGAGTTGACAATGTGTAGTCTACATGCTAATGCTGAGCATGTTAACTTCTAAGTTTGAGGCATGATCGAATGTTCTTGAGCTCTTATCGATGAGTTCTACTAATCGTCATGAGTCACATACAAGCTACAATGTTGTGTCGATGACAAGCTGTGACCCAATGAGACGTGCCCTTACTTAGCGTTGACAACAAACAAGTACTAGCACATCGAGCATTGAAGCAATAACAAAACAAGCCTTTTGTGTAACTTTGTTGAGGCAAAGTTGGTATTTTGCTTTCTGGGACGAGAAACGTCACATCCATGCATTTAATGCCATGTTCATCGAGCTAACATTCTTTTTCTACATGAAATGTGATATCCACTAGTCGCATCCAATTGACTTTTTCTCCGATGCATGCCATGTGGCGCATATTGGACAGTTGAGATTGCACATTCAGAGACCGTTTGGCTCCATGCTTCGATTCACACCACATGGTGAAGATTGGACAGTTGAGATTGCATCCTGCCCAAAGTATAAATTGAGGCTCCATCTTGAAAGTAGGGTTTTGTTTTACAAAAGCTTGCAAAACACTCTATCTCTCTTTACTCTTTTGAAAACTTCAACACTAATTTTTGGTGTTTTAACTTCTTCTGTGACGTTCTTCCGATGACTCTTACAAAAGTAAGTACACCATTCTTCTTTCTGCCCTTCTTATTGCCTTTATCTTTGTTGTGCTTGCTTGTATTGGTAGATTTATGCTTGGTAGTTGCATTAGGGCTACGAAAATTATTTGGTTGGTGGGAAGTTATCGCTGGGTAGTCTAGGAACCAACTCGATTTTGCCCACCTCTATTAAAAATTTAATTAATCCTACAAATATAATGCTTTCTTTGACACTTAAAGTTTTAAATTTAACACTTTGGACCCAATAAATGTAACTTCATGCTATTATGTGGCCTCTCTATTCATTGAAGATTGTTTTGACCCCCCATAATAAATCATTTGGCTCTACTTGCATATATATATATATATATATATATATATGAATTTATCACTTGTGGATATAGTATGATAGTCATTATGCATTTCAAACAATAAGGATAAAATAGACTTTTCAAAGTTTCTTAACCGTTAACTAATAGTATATTAATGGAATATGTTTGTAAGGATGATTTTTGACCAATTTGTTGAAAACTTAGGCGAAATTAATTAAAACCACAAACTAATCACCCGTATGTAATTCCTAAAATTTATTGGGTGTTGAAAGATTTTTCTCCAAGAAAAAAACAAAATGTGGTGACTTAAACTTAGGGGCATTTTATTAAAAGACCAAATCAAATTCAAATTTAATTAAAATGCCATGTAGTTTGAAAGTGTTAAGTAAATAGCCTTATTATTGATTAAGGTTAATTAAACATGATTAGTGGTTAATTAGGATTAATGAAGTATTGTGTAATCTTTTAAAAATTATAACATGTCCCCAAAGAGCTAAAATTCTTGCAAACAAACCCAAACACCTTCTTCTTCTTCCTCCCACCATTAACGCATCCCTCCCATGGTTGTTGTTTCTTCTAAACTTTGTCTACATCTTCTTCTGCATCTTCTGCTTCATCTACATCTTCTTCTTCCTCCTTCCTCTACATCTTCTTCTTCCTCCACCATTAACATTTTCTTCTTCCTTCGCCATTAACATCTTCTTCGCCACAGATCCGCCTCCTCCTCATCCTTCTCTTCCTGACATTTTGTCCAGGTATGTGTATATCCTCTTTGCATTTTATATTTCGATTTACCAAGATTTAATGATGGATTGGGTTTGGGTTATGATTTTGATTTAGTTGTTTAGGTTATCGAGTTGTGTTTGAAGTAATGCAAGTTGAAAGGAGTGAAATTTGTTGAATATTTTCTTGCATTGTGGGTAGCTGGGGGTGGTAGCACCGATTGTAGGTGGAGATGGTTAAAAATTATTCTGGATATGATGGATTGCTTAAGCGATTTGATGTATCGCTTGAGCGATCTGGTATGTCTGGTATAATACAGCAGATCGCAGATCGCTTATGTGATCAGGTATATGGCAAAAGATTGCTTAAGCGATCTGCTATAAGTCTGGTAAATGGTAGAATATCGCTTAAGCGATCAGGCTTCTTTATACCAGATCACTTAAGCGATATAATGGATCGCTTAAGCGATCCAATAAATGATATACTAGATCGTTTAAGCGATATACCAGATCGCTTAAGCAACTTTGCAGATGTTTTTTAAAATCTGTCAACCCTTAATACATCAGTTAATAATTTTTTTTTCTTGCATTATAGGTACTTGGCTATTATTAGACATGAGACAAGTTGTTTTAGGTGTTGAATATTTTGGTAAGTGGGTGGAGGAAGAAAGTTGCTAGAAGTGGATTGGGAAGAGCAAAGAAGTTATACCAATTGCTATGAGCACAGATGTTAGTTTTGATGAGTTGACTGATGAAATAATTAGAAGAGGTGATTTGAGTTGCTCACGTAGTGATATAGTTGTGAAGTATGTTTTAAGCAGAGTTCTTGAACATTATAAGGTACCTCCTGCTATATTAAAGTCGGATGAAGGTGTGAAGTTATATATAATTGATGTGGGCAATAATGGTTCGAGGCTGATTTTAAGGGTTTCTTTTGTAGATAAACCGTTGGAAGTTGGTTCAAAGGAAAGGGATAACGAGGAAGTTGGTGGAAAGAATGCTGATTTTAATTTTAACTATGAGGGCATTGATTTCTTAGTTGAAAATCAAGAGTAAGCGGTGATTTGGGTGTGAGGAGGACACTGTAGAAGAGGTTGGTCATGTGTGACAGAATGAAAATGTTGACAAGGAGGACCCCGTACATGTTCGCACAGATGTAGAGATTCCTATAAATACAGATTATGCAGAAGGTGTAGTTTGTGAGAAAGAGAACACTATGGTCCTTTATGCAAGTTCAGAGGTGACAATTGCGGGTAGTAGTGAATCAACTCATGTTTTTATTGATGGATCGAACTTGCTCATAGAGTATTTATTTGACAACAAAGAGGAAGTGGTGAGGAAGCTAAAACTTATTGCCGTGAGAGGTAATTTTGAGTTCATCACCAAAAAGTCTAATTCATTGGTAGTGACGGTTGCATGTCATGACCGAAAGTACAAGTGGCGGGTTTATTGTAAAAGGTTGGTGAAGTCTGAAAAATTTATTATTAGCACATATACCTGTGAGCACACATGTGGGTTAGGACATATTTCAGGTGAGCATCGACAAGCCTCCGCTGATGTTATTGGACAGTTTTTCAAAAGTAAGTTTGTTGAAGGGAAAAATCTATCTCCGAAGGACATTCAAAGACTTGTGCGCACAAAGTTGGGATGTGCTGTTAGTTATTGGAAATGCTGGAAAGGGAGACAACATGCATAGGATTTTGTGAGGGGCACGCCGAAGCATGGGTACGCAGTATTAGAAGCGTACCGTTATATGCTTGAGTTGACAAACCAAGGTAGCAAGACGGCTTTGAAGTGGGACAAGAATATGAGGTTTAAATATTTTTTTGTTGCTTACGGTGCTACTATAAGGGGTTTTGTAAACATGAGAAAGGTGTTGGCTGTTGATGGTTGCTTTTTGACGAGAAAGTATGCAGGTACATTGTTGGTGGCCACTGCACAGGATAGCGAGAATCACACATATCTAGACCTGGCAAAACGGGCAGTTGGGCTGGGTACTGGTCAGGTCTAAATGGGCACGGGTCTCACAGGTATGGGCCAAAAATGGGTTGATTTAAACAGGTCCAAAATATTAGACCCGCAACCTACCCTATGTGGGTACGGGTGGACCCGCGGGTGCCCGTACTATTCACTCCAGTTTTAGATTTTTGTAGTTACACCCCGAAATCTTCCTAAAATCTTGATTCTTGAGCAAAATTTGCCTTTCTCAAGTCCAAACAAAAATACTCTTATACCCAGTATAGTTTTAGTTTAGAAAAAACATATCAAAATTTCTATTATCATTCAAATTATCATCATAACGAATAAGGAGAATCAGAATAAACCAAATAAAGATCTATAATCCCCAATTTTAGATGTAAATTGAATCTTTTAACATAAAAGAAAATAACTGAAATTCTAAATAATTAATTTTGATGTACGCAAATTAACAACTCGGCTAACACAAGATTTAGATAAATCAATATGATCTCTTTTCTTTTTTCCCCACAATTTAGAATCATTTTCCCTAGTTTTTTGAGCTGCCAATCACGAACCAAAACCATACACACAAACAAGCCCAATTTAAAAAAAAAAAAAAAAAAAAAAAGTCCTTTACATTATTTTCTCCCAAGTTTTCTCACCAACCAAACAGAAACACAGAACCTAACAAAGAAAAAGATAAAAACTTTACCGATTGTCCTCTCATTCCTCATCAACCAAACAAACCCACATAAAATAAACTGAAAAAAAAGAAAAAACTTACAGAGAAAAGCAACAGCGACACAAGCTAGAAAGTAGCTACTAAGTATAGGAAATGGAGACAAGACAAATTAGAAAAACTTCTAGATTTACTTTGATCATGTTACTATGGTTTCCAAAAGAATACAAATGATTGACATCTGTTATCTGCAGAACAATAAGAATAAGGCAAGAAGAGCAACCTTCAATGTTACTAGATTGTAGCTGAGGAGAAGCTGAAGATGTTGGAGAATCGATTCCAAGAATTGGAGCTGTTGAAGAGTGAAAGTGAAGTTGAAGGAGATGAGATCAAATCGGCAACAGTGATATACATACCTTGATGCGTTGACAGTGGAGACTACAAACGTGGTTGATGAGAAGCGAAGACAGGAGAAGCGGCGATGGTGGAGGTAGGGAGTTCAATGATGATAAGTTTGAGAGAATGTTGATGAGAGAGTGAGTTTGAGTTAGGTTAGGGATTTCGTGATTTGGGGCAAAATGAAAAAGGGAAAGTTTTTTTTTTTTTTTTTAAACAAACGGGTACCCGCGGGTGTACCCGCTTCACCTATTGGTAAAACGAGTCAGGCCGGGTATAGGTCGTAGAAAAACGGGTCCAATATTAAAGACCCGCACCCTATATTTTTTATCCGAATATAGGGTTGACCCGCAGGTCCGAACCCGTTTTGCCAGGTTTACACATATCTCGTTGCATGGTGTGTAGTTGACTCTGAGAACGACAAGTCGTGGACTTGGTTTTTTCGGCAATTACGTACGATAGTGCCTGACAATGACGAGTTGTGCATAATATCTGATAGGCACAGCTCTATAAAAAAGGGGATTGTCATTATTTACCCTCAAACACATCACAGATTCTGTATGAGGTACCTTGGTGAGAACATAAATCAAAAGTTTAAATGTGTTGGCCTCCTTTAGACATACTACATGGCAACAAAAGCTTATCGAGTTGATGAGTTCAAGGAGCACTTTCGACAAATCCGAATCAAGGATGATAGAACTGCTAAGTATCTTAAGCATGATGTTGGTTTCGAGCGATGAAGTAGAGCTTACTTTCCTGGAAGAAGGTTCGATGTCATGACAACGAACATAACTGAGTCCATAAATTCGAAGTTGTTAATAGAAAGAGAGTTTCCAATAGTTGCCCTTTTTTATGCAATCCAGAGGATATTGTCACGGTGGTTCCATGAGCACCGTACGGAGTCAGATAATTTTACCACAACCCTTGTTCCGTCAACTGAAAAATTATTGTGAGAACGTATGGAACTATCAAATGCACTGTTTTCCTATCCTCTTAATGCTTAAGAGTTCACTGTGCGCAGCTATGATCCGAATGCCCTAGTTAACCTTCTTAGTAAAACTTGCAACTGTAAAGTGCTTGACATTCAACGTTTACCTTGTCCTCATGCACTAGCAGCACTGAAACACCAACGAAAGCCAGATTTTGGTTCAAGAATTTACATGAAACTTTGCTCCCCTCTCTATATGGTAAATCACTACATGTTGGCTTATTCATAAACGATATATCCAGTTCCTCCAGAAGAGCAGTGGGTGGTGTCGCCAGAGTTGGTTGACATTATCATCCATCCGTCATTCAAGAAGACAGAAAAGTGAAGAAAAAGAGTTAAGCTTATTCCATCAGCCTGTGAGGTTCCCCAAAGGATAAATAAGTGCTCTATTTGCAAGCAACCTAACCACAAGAGAAGTAGTTGCCAGAATCGATCACATGCAAATCCAGAAAATTAGGTTCGAATCACTCAAATGCAAGAAAGCAAGCAACCTACCGTAAGATCCGCAGATAAGATCAAGTATGGAAGTTGGACTTAGAGTTCTATAGTTTATGTAAAATGTTTTTCTTATTAGGTTATCTTGAATAATTGGATTGTCTTGAATTGGATCAACTGGTATTGTTAGGCGTGAGGCTGCTGATACTTTGGTTGTGTTATGTATGCTTTGTGGCTAAGGTCAAGGCTGGATAATGTTGGAAGGGATGTTGTAGAAGAAGACGAAGAGGCTGCTATTGATGTTGAAGGTGTGCTGAATAATTGTAGAGGATGGGGAAGTGGCTGAAGAGAATGATGAAGCGAGAGGTTGGAGGCTATCGGTGGTGCTTTTATTTTGGGTGTATATAGGACATTTATTTGTTGTATATAATGTTGTAATTTATTGTAATTGACACATTTCATATTTGTACAAAAGCAATTCAATATTTCTTTTCCTTTTTTGAGTTTGAGTTTATTTAGTATTCTTGTTAAATGGCCTTAATGTGTTGATGCAATTAGGTTGTCAAATTCAAGAGAAAAGATGGAATTAATATGTGTTGATGATTTTAGTTTGTCAAAATTCAGGAGAAAAGCTGAAAAAAAATTAAGTGTTGCCCATGATCGTTTAGGCGACTATATATATCGCTTAACCGATCAAGGTTAAAAACCAAGAATCGCTTAAGCAAGACCATAAATCGCTTAAGCGATCGTCTGTAATGATTTTGAATATGCCTTAGACTTAATTGCTTAAGCGATACTATATCACTTAAGCGACCAAGGCTAAAAGTGAAGAATTGCTTAAGCGAGAACATAAATCGCTTAAGCGATCGTGCATCTATGATGATTTTGATTCTGCCTTGCACTTAATCACTTAAGCGACCAAGGCTAAAAGTGAAGAATCCTTAAGTGATACATAAATCGCTTAAACGATCGTGCGTCTGGATAATCTTGATTCTACCTCGGACTTGATCACTTAAGCGATCAAAGATCGCTTAAGCGACCATGGGTAAAAGCGAAGCATCGCTTAAGCGATCGTGCGCCTGTGGTGATTTGATTCTGCCTTAAACTTGATCGCTTAAGCGATCATGCATCGCTTGGGTAAAAGTGAAGAATCACTTAAGTGATCTTGATTCTGGCTTCTACGTGCTTAAGCGACTATGCATCTCTTAAGCAACTAATGGTAAATATACTAGATCGCTTAAGCGATCCAGTATATTGAAATGATTTTTATTATGCCTTTAACAAGATCGCTTAAGCAATTTGTATTATCGCTTAAGCGGCAAAGGCTTATAAATACTGGATCGCTTAAGCAATCCCTTTTTTTTTCTGGAATAGGTTGTCAACCCCATATTAAGTGACGTCAATGTGAACTTCGGACGTTCACAACATCACATGATTAATAATGTTAATGTTAAGCGACATCGATTATTAACACATATTAAGGCCAATCAAGAAGGATTATTTGCAACCTAATTCCATCAACACATATTAAGGTTATAACCGTATGATATATAGATATGTCATAACACACTAGTGTGACACGTTAGTGGAAACGGACCGCATTTCACTAATATGGATGGTGTATTTCAGAATGATAATTGTGCTCTTTTTTCTAACCAAAATGCAGTCAAATCTTGTACGATGTGGGGGGAGTAGATTGAAATAAGCTTGAATTGTGATTATACAATTAGTTCAGTGGACCACTATCTGTCTTATGTCAACTGATTTGATTATTTAAATCACTTAATCGATTTAAAAAAAAAATTATATTTTAATTAAACTAATTTATTTACGTGTGTAGATAAACATGGAAAATAAATATGAAAGTATAAAATGATTCTATATAACACAAATTTTAATGTTTTTAAAGTACCAAAGTAAATTAGGTTTGATCGCTTAAGCGATGTATGGTTTCGCTTAAACGATCTTGTATATTTAACCTTGGTCGCTTAAGGGATGTATGTTATCGCTTAAGCGATCTTGTCAAAGGCAATATAAAGAAAATTCGAATATACAGGATCGCTTTAAGTGATTTCAGGTATCGCTTAAGCGATCCAGTATATTTAGCCGTAGTCACTTAAGCGATTCACAGTCGCTTAAGTGATCATATACAAGCCAGAATCAAGATCTCTTAAGCGACTCTTCACTTTTACCCTTGATCACCTAAGTGATGCATGATCACTTAAGTGATCATGTCCAAGGCAGAATCAAGTCAACCTAGGCGCATGATCACATAAGCGATTTAAGTTCTCGCTTAAGCGATTCTTCGCTTTTACACTTGGTCGCTTAAGCGATCAAGTCCAAGGCAGAATCAAGATCATCCCAGATGCACGATCGCTTAAGTACTGATTTATTTGTCTCTTAAGTGATTCTTCACTTTTAGCCTTGGTTGCTTAAGCGATCAAGTCCAAGGCATAATTAAGATCATCCCAAATGCACGATCACTTAAGTGATTTACGTATCACTTAAGCGATTCTTCACTTTTAGCCTTGGTCGCTTAAGCAATCAAGTCCGAGGTAGAATCAAGATCATCCCAGATGCATAATCGCTTAAGTGATTTATTTGTCGCTTAAGCGATTCTTCACTTTTAGCCTTGGTCACTTAAGCGATTTAGGATCGCTTAATCAATCAAGTCCAAGGCAGAATCAAGATCATCCTAGATCCATGATCGCTTAAGCGATTATTGATGTATCACTTATACGATTCATCACTTTTAGCCTTGGTCGCTTAAGTGATTTAGGATCGCTTATCACTTATACGATTCATCACTTTTAGCCTTGGTCGCTTAAGTGATTTAGGATCGCTTAAAAGATCAAGTCCAAGGCAGAATCAAAATCATTGCAGATGCACAATCGCTTAAGCGATTTATGTTCTCGATTAAACGATTCTTCACTTTTAGCCTTGGTCGCTTAAGCAATTTAGTATCGCTTAAACGATCAAGTCTAAGGCAAATTCAAGATCATCCAGATGCACGATCACTTAAGCGATTTATGTTCTCGCTTAAGTGATTCTTGGCTTTTAGCCTTGGTCGCTTAAGCGATCAAGTCCTAGGCAGAATCAAAATCATTCAAGATGCACGATTACTTAAACGATTTAGTGTCTCGCTTAAGCAATCCTATATGGAAAACCCTTGATTGCTTAAGCCATATATATAGTCACCTAAGCAATCATGGGCAACACTTATTTTTTCCAGCTTTTCTCCTGAATTTTGACAAACTAAAATCACCAACACATATTAATTCCATCTTTTCTCCTGAATTTTACAACCTAATTGCATCAACACATTAATGCCATTTAACAAGAATACTAAATAAACTCAAACTCAAAAGAGGGAAAGAAATACTGAATTATTTTTGTACAAATCTAAAATGTGTCAATTACATTAAATTACAACATTATATAAAACAAATAAATGCCCTATATACACCTAAAATAAAAGCACCACCAGTAGCCTCCATCCTCCTTCTTCATCATTCTCTTCAACCACTTCCCCCATCCTCCACAATTATTCAGCACACCTTCAGCATCAGCAATGACAACCTCTTCATCTTTTTCTACAGCAGCCCTTCCAACATTATCTAGCATTGGTCTTGGCCACAAAGCATACATAACACCACAACCCAAGTATCAATAGCTTGACACCTAACAACACTAGTTGGTCCAATTCAAGACAATCCAATAAGAAATGTATTTCGCATAAACTACAAAACTCTAAGTCCAACTTCCATACATTTTGATGACAACATCAACAATGACTTGGATTGGGTTCTGGTCAGTAAAAAAAGATCCATATGTTCATGGAAGCACTCAACAGCCAAGTGCTCTCGAAAGTTGCTCATTGTTTCGTCATTCAACCTGTCCATTGGGGTGTTGGTCATGTCGAACTCAATAAATTTTAGTGCATATGCCCCGAGCACTACAATAGGAGGAAGACATTAGCATTAGAATCAGCTTATAGAATAATTGTATTATGTAAGTTTTATACAAAATTTATCTCAAGTCATTTATCGAGGTGAGAAGGCGGTTGAGTGGCCACTTTCCTGTCAGTAGTTCATAACCCAAGTGCTGAAACATCTGGCTATCGCGCAATAGCTGCGGGAACAATATACACAGCAGCTGCAACTTCGTTTCTAACTGCCTCTCTTGACAAGTACTGTGGTTGCAATCAAGGATCTGCAACAAGCCCTCCTCTAGTACCCAAACAATGGTTATCCAATGCATATCCCTGATGTTCATGATATAGTATACTCTTTTTAACGTTTATCCAATTGTTGCCATATTTGGGTCTTTCCTCCCGTACATATTGCATCATCCTCTCATCAAATTGAAAATCATCAAGGGCACCGTCAAGGTCATCTGTGCCCAATCTTTTTCACTTGCCTCGCCTTATTGCAACTCCACCATTGGCCTTTTTCATTAAAGTGTCATATGTAGTTACTAGCCTTTGGCTAAAGGCCACATCGGTGATGGCACAGTGCGGATACAAAATATCACCATTACTTCTTTGTTGTAGCCCCATAAGTGTCAATAACTCATCGATGTGCTGCATCAAATAAAAACAACATGATAAGTATACAATACCTATGGAAAACATAAGGAAAAATAACTTACTGAGTTGTCGAGCCACTTGCCCATTGTCAACATCTTTTCACTCTTGAGGATAATCCCCGGTTATGCACTTCACACACCCATCACTTCCAGAATCATTGTAATAGGCATAGAGGAGTTTTTTCTTTTCCTCATCTATTGGCCTATACAAATTGACCTTTAGCTCCTCTGTTTTCACTTGCCCACTTCCTCCTCCATTTTCACTTTTTCACTTCTTTCGCATCTTGCCTCACCCTCTTTCATTTTCAATTCCCTACTTCCTCCGCCTTCCTCCTTAGCCTCCTCCATTTTTCACTTTCACGGACTTCCTCATTTTTTTTCTTTGTTTTCCTCTTCTTTCCATACTTTACTACCGTGTAAGGAGATTTTATGTGCTTACTCTTTCGACTCTCTCTTTTATGCTCAGGTTGCACTTCAACCACTTTCAATACCCCACCAACTTCCTCCTCCACCCTATCGAGTTTTTTTGCCACCCTATCAACTTTCTCCTCCACCATTTTCATCCCCTCTTCCATCTTCTCAAACCTCTCATAAACGGTTGTTGTAAAACTCTCAAACAAACTATTTATGAGGTTAACCACCTCATTCTCCCGATCCCGATGCCACGGCAAAGTGGTACTTGTTGTACCGGTTTGCTAATTGGGTGGAGGCATACAGACCTCTTCATCCTCCTCCTTCTCCTCCCTCCCGCCGATTGGAGCTTCATCATCCTCGACGTCAACAACATTCTCAATCAGTGGCCCTGCAACTGCACTCACATGTGTGACCCCTTCTAGGTCCTGCATTAGGCGGTCTATCCCTTCATCTGCTACATCGTCTAATGCTCTGAACGATGTAACATACTCCTCTCTCGCTTCACCTCTAGTAGGGGTGAGGAAGGGACAGATGACTCCCTGCAATAAGAAAAAAAATAAATCAAATTTAAGCCACATTTAAAAGCAAGTGCATATTCAAAAGATTAATCATTTAATCTTACCTGAGCCGCTTGAAAATCCATGTCTATTTTGCCGTAATCCCAATGGGTACACTTCTCGATGTGCCACCACAATATCCTAGGAAATTGCAGTCACTCATCCGAAGTCTTCTTCCTCCCTCCGCCTTAGCCAGGACAGGGACGACCTCATACATCCAAGCCTATATTGTAAAAAAAACAATCTATATCATAATTAAAACACATATAATACAAAAAAATATAACAAAAATCTATTAATATTTACCTGCATTGCCCATGGGAAGTCAAACAAATTGTACGGGCTCAGTCTATTCTTCTCAACAGATTGACGATGCTTTATCGCCATGTCTTTTCCATGTAGGGAGTCCATGGTTAGCTGAAATGATACCCGTCCCCACGAATAAGCATTAAAGAAGTACATGTTGCTTGCAAACTTCACTCAATCCATATTAATGGCTTTTGTTGAGTCAAAAGCCATTAGAATCGAATGCATGAACCACAGCAGACACATCTTGAACCTTTTTGAAGAGGTATACCCACCTTCTTCTAACCTCTTCTCTAAATCGCGTCTCATAATAGATGTCTTCCCCTCCAAAACCTTTTTAGCCAAGTTATCGGCTGCCTTACTTTTTGTTTTTCTCTCTTGCTCTTCCGCATCTGGAAATGACTCACATCTTAAGTCAGTCATTAGGACATATTCCATCATCCCAAAACGTGGTGGGTTCCCATCCACCACGAACCACATTTCATTTTTTTTTTTTTTTTTTTTTTGGCTTTTAACTGAGTGCAGCTACATATAATGCACTCCTTGCCCCCAAACACCTTTTTCAAATTTTCTCTGATGTCCGCAAAATGACTGAAACAACTCTCTTTGAATCGGTCCATATCCTTCTTTTGTTCCTTTAAAATCTCCATTATTCTCATAAAAACTTGTCAACTCGACCTAACTGTCACCCTTACAGGGAAGTACGGTACCTTATCGCTTACAACCTCTAACCCATAGTCTTTATAATTTACGCTTCGGAAAATCTGCGCAATCGATATAAATTAAATATCAACAAAAAAAGAAATCAAAACAACCAATAGGCTACCAATTTGGGGGATATGGGCTTCGAGGGCATCGAGGAGAGGGTGTTTTTGGCTTCGAGAGGACCGAGGAAGCCAATGGAGGCCCTATGGAGGCTGTTGTGGCAGGTTCTAGTCATGGAGATGGCTGAGGATGGCAGAAGGTGGCGGAATAGGGTGGTTGGATTGCAGGGCAACCCTCCAGCCTCCCTATTCCGCCACCTTCTGGCATCCCCAACCCTCCAACCTCCCACAAACAACCTCCCTACGACCTCCCTTGCCTTCCCCCATCCTCTAGAACCCAAACAAAGCCAATCCCCCGATGCCTGCCAACTGCTCGACAAAACGCCACAACCACTGTAACAATAAAACCAACTACATATTCCCTAAATTCGCACAAACCTATCAAATTTTTCATCAAATTCAAAACCACCAGTAAAAAACGTACCCTTCCTTCATCGGCATCCTTCTCTTTGCCTGAATTCTCGTCGGTGTCCTCCTCTTCAAAACCATTTTCTGATTCTTCTTTCTATTCTTGTGTCGCTGTTTTCTCCTCTACCTCTGGACCACCTTAACTCATCAGATGCTCCACCGGAGTGTCTTCTTCGACAACCTTTGAAGAGCCATCGCCGCCGGAGTCTAGAATTTGGAGTGGGGTTAGGTTTTCTTCCTCTTTGTGAATATCAGCCATGATTTTGTGTAACGAATCTTTATGATCGAATATTGGTCAAAAATTGGAACCTTTATCGCCGAAAATCATAGAGAAATCAAAGGTGTTTCATCGATCGTTTTTTGAGTATATTGTTCAATTAAGCGATTTTGAAGGGAGAAGGTCGTTTTTTATTTTTCAAAATTTAAACAAACTTTTGTTAATTATAATATTACCTACATGTATTTAAATTTTTTTCAGTTTAACCCATTTTACATGTTTAATGAATTCTAAGTGTATCACGTCAGTTTTTCTAACTTAAACAATAATTATAAAATAATTTGAAGGTTATTTTTTTAAATGTAAACTCGAGAGTTCTCGCGAGTTAAATTTCCTCCTTAAACTTACCGCATCAATTTAACAAGAGAGAGAGCAGCCGAGATCCCGTTGGTGGCAAACTAAACCCAGGAAGCGCTCTTCGTCAATCACAGAGCAAGCCCTCTTCGTCAATCACAGAGCAAACCCTCTACCTCGTTGAGTAGAATAACAGTGAATATTACTCTCGCTACCTTCCCCAGCTAAAATAATTAAGAAGAATGCCTGTAAGTTTTCCTCTTTTAATTCATATGAATTCACGGATCCAGATCTCTCACTGTAATTTTAAGTTCTAATCGTGCTATAATCTTGTGCGGTGCAGTTTCGGAGAATATCTGAGGTGGAGCCTCCGAGTCCGTTGAGGTATCTAATAGGAGCGGCGATCATGATGATCGGAGTTGTGTTACCCGTCGGTTATATGATGTTCCGTAACAAGCGGGTCCCCTCCACTTCCTCATACTCTAAGCAGACGTAGGTGTGCCTTTTTTGTATTATATTTTGTTCTTTGTTTGCCCATTTTCGATCTCGGTTAAATCGCTAAATTTCTCTTAAGTAATATCACATGAGCTGATTGATTAGGACCAAGTCACGGATTTTAGTTATTTAAGTTAGTTGAGACTTTGTGTTGTAATGTGAAAGTGTGTTAGTTTCTGAAATGCCCATGAACTAGAAGTCTGAATCTGAATTTGTCTGAGATGGGACCAAGTTATTATTTAAAAGATTTCGATTGTTTTTCTTTTGGTAATTTGGAATGTTTTGTATGATTCTTTTGTAAATAGAAACCAACTAACATGGGGTTTTCGGTTGGCGTCACAGGGCAAAGTTTTGATGTAGAGTAGCGAAATTGCGAAGACAGATTTTTACAGAATGATCAATGAATTTGAAGTCTGAAGATGGTGAGAAAGGAGACCTTGATGGATCTGCAAATATGAATGTACATGTATTGAAACACCATTCTGTTATATTGTTTAGTTGGGATTCAAACTGGTTAATGAAATGAAACGCTTCTGGTCTGATTCAATTCTTCTCATTGGCTTTTTTCATGTTGCTTCATTGATGTCTATTGTTTACTTGCCTTTCTTTTCTGGAATATATGTTGTGGCTTGTCAGTTTCTTTTTCTTGTAATTTTGTCCCAATATAATGGGTTGTCTCATAACTCTTGGTCATTCTTAAAGAGTTCATGATTTTGCTTCTTCTTTTTATTCTTGTCCCACCTCTTTCAGTGCATGAGTTGGTTTTCTTGTTATTTATACATGAGTTTGAATTTTCAATGTTTTCCTCAATTGTTGCTGAGAACTTCTGAGTGATTATCGTCAAAAGTAAAAATTACCTTGCAAAATCCTCCGCTTATAGGCTATTAGAGGCTCTTTATTTTATTTTTCCTTCCAAGTCTGTCTGTGGTTTGTCATTCTGTGTGCAAAAGTGTGATGGGATTAGTTATATTATGGAATTGTGTATTGGTTGGATTTTTCTTCATGGAACTGATCAAGCCAAGCAGTGTAGTGTTTGTTACCTGAATTAGATGCTGGAATTTTCTAAAGATTACTGGGATTAAAGTTATTTAATGGGATATTGTATTCCCAATTCATGTTCTTGATATTGATTTGAATGCCTATGAAAGATGGATTCATAAGGGACATGTTTAAATAAACAGAGTTATTCTCCTGCCGTCAAAATAAAGTCATATTTTGTTCTCTGGCAAGAAAAATATTCATTATGTTGTATTGTTATTCTGCTGTTGTATGGTAGGACATCCTAACATCATTCTCGTTAATATAAGAAGTTGCCCTGCTGTTTGAATCTTAATCTGAAATGGTTGTGGAGAACATAATACTTTAAGGTGGCAATGCGAGGGATAGAAGGGTGTAGAGATGAATACTTTAAGGGTTTGCTGGGTCCTAGATAGTGCATATTACACATAACTCACAAATTCAAGGGAAATCCTGGTTGATTTTTATAATGAATTTGGGCATCGTATGCATTGAATATTTTCCATGATGACATTAGTTTTAGTAGCAAATCATTTATAGGCACTGGAGTTGGGTATTTGAGGGTTGGAGTTTTATATTTTATTTTATCTTCTTATTTCATTGGATCTATATTTGTTGAACAAAATACTTTTTTATTAATACACTTTACTTGTCTACTAGTATCAATGTTTGTACATTAACAACGCTAATATACATGTTATACACACAAACAGTTATACTTTAATTACTAGTTTACTATTGTACACACTTGGATTCTTTTTTCACTCACATGACTCACTAATGCCTAGATCCCCTTGCCTGTTAGTATTTGCTCACTAATCACTTATCTCTCTTTTATTTTACAGTGATGGCTATTCGTTCATATTTAAAAATGTCAATGTTTGTTCCTTGGCCAACTTTTAGGCCTTCAAAGATGTCTTTATTAGAATATTTGTCTATTAATGAGAATTGATGTTATTTAGCATGACAGATGAATTTCTGCAGAAAGTTTGATTGATTATTCTGCTATGAAGAGATATAAAATATGAATGAATTGGACAATAGGAGAAAACGTAAACCGTTTCTATTTCGGTTGAACTTGAAGCCATCACAAATACATGGCTATATGTAATAAACTTGTATCAAAATGGGTGGTATGACTTGTATGCACCCACATTCAATTGTAATAAGAGTAATTTGCTGTCTTTTTATTATTATTATTATTATTTTAATATATATAATATTATATATATATATATATATATATATAATATATATAATATATATATTTGCTATCTTTTATTATTATTATTATTATTATTTTAATATATATATATTATATATTATATATATATATATAATATATTCCACTTATTTATATCTTATATTTATCCATGGTTGAAAATTTTTAGTATTGGTCTACAAGCTGTGAGTTGTGAACCCTTGAATTATTCTAGAACTATCTCATTGCTATAATGGAGAAAATATTTTAAGATCACGAAGCTTTGGTCCAAAGACAATAAGACATCTGAAATCAATTGAATTGTTTATTGCAAAATTAAGGTGCGAATTATCCTGCATGCAACTAGTGTCCAGTCGTCTATGGATGAAAAGTTACGCAAATTCGTTGTGTGATACAACTTTTCAGTGTATCAGTTACTCGTCCTCAAATTGGCAGTCTTTCTAAGTTGCATTTCATGCAACAAGCCATTTCCTTCTCTAATACCAGATTCTAGGTAGAAAAGCCTCACCAGATTTCGAATGACAGGAGTGGAAGAGATCTCTGTTTTGCAGCCTTGAGGGGCGTCCGCGTCAGTAACAAAAGCAAAGAGAAAAAGGACTCAAAAGCATTGTTTTAAAACCCGACTGGAGATAATCCGCTCTGCTCTCCGTTCACGGTTAACCAGTCCAACCGATTGGACCGATGATGTCATCACATCAGCACATGAAAAACTTTTTTTTTTTTTTTTTTTTTTTTAAAGATTTCCATTTTTTTTAATAAGACAATAACAACTTCATTACTACCTAATATGATTCAAAGTTCAAATTTAATAACAATCTCAACATAATTTAAGTATTTAACAACAATCTAAAGTCCAAATCCAAAATATGATATTGTGTTCATCCATTACATATTAAATGACAAAATATATAATAATTAATAACAAAACATTTGGTGCAAGTGTTTTTTCTTTGATCCGTCTCTATGTTGATTGAGCTTCACACACTATCATCAAAATTCATCACCATCATCATTATCATAACCATCACCATCATTTACATAAATTTCAGTAAAAAATGGAAATCATAAGTTAAAACTTGTAATATACTAAGTTGCTTAAATATTTGAAACCAACCTTCTGAACCATCGGTTGAATCATAAAAAGAAGGGTGATCAGCAACTCCAGCAGGAATAGATCCTTCTCCATATAACATTTGTTCCAACTCTTCATAATTAAGTTCATTGACCTCCTCTTCATCATCAACTATCCAACTTTCAGTTTTGTCAATACTTTCATAATCAATAGGATCGAAACTTATTCTCTTGTAACACCTCCTAAAATACCATAATGAAATATTAAAAGCATGACAAGTAAAATATCAAGGAAAATAATAGATAATAACAATAAGAGTAATGCATAATTGAGTAATTGACAATGTTTTATACTTGTTTTGCAAACGCAAGTTATAGTGAACAAAAACAAGATTATTCAATCTTTGATGCTCTAATCTATTCCTCTTTTTAGTATGTATGCACTCAAAAACACTCCAATTTCGTTCACATCCCAAAGAGCTTGAAGTTTAGCTAAGAATTTTGATTGCAAACTTTTGCAAATTTGGAGTACTATAAATAATAAATAAATTAGACTTAAAAAATAAAAGAACTCGTAAATTTTATAACTATTACGTACCAGGACGTGTGGTTTTGGAGGTTTCAAAAGCAAGCCCACAAGAAAAGCTTTCCTCCCGGTTTGAATATACTCTACTCTCTTCTATTAACCTTGACTTGTTCAAATTGAACGCACTTACTTTATTGTCAATAGTATCAAGGAAACCGCTCATGACTTTGGCTTGGCGCAAAAAGATTCTTCGTCATATTTAAAGGCAGGATTCGAATAATAAGCCGCAGCATAGATATCACGACGCAACGTCTTATCCCAGTGTAGCTTAATGATTTGTGTATAAGGCTTGTACAATCTCTTTTTATTCTTAAACAACTTCTTAATTGCATTTTTCGCTCAGTACATGCCATCATACACATATCCTATTGCAAGCTTCTCATCTGAGTCAACAATCCGCAACAAACGCATCAATGGACTCACAACTTTGGATATCTTACCCATATCATTCCAAAAATCGTTATCTAGAATTATGTCAATAGTCTGTTTGCCTTTATTACTTTTTGCATATCGAGAATCGACAAATGACTTATCTGTCACCATGGCTTGCAAGTCATGTTTGTGCTCATGAAGGCTTCTCATTGCAATGAAAGTTGTAGCAAAACCGGTTGCGTCCGGACGAATAATTTTTTTCCAACCCTGTTCAATTGATAAATAATAGATGTTAGTCAATTAAAAAAAATGCATATTATGTTGTGACTTGACAAAATGACAAGAACATGAGCTAAAGGTATATTACATGTCTTTTCCTCAACCAAGCTATCAAGAATGTATGATTATATACAAACTTCGTTACCTCAGAAACACGTCTCGCAAGATAAACTATATGATCCATCTCCACTATGTCTTTTAACACCAAATTTATGCTATGTGTTGCACAGGGCGACCAAGTAATACTCGGAAATTTCTCAGACAACATTCTTCCAACAGTTTTATAATTTGATCCATTGTCTAAGACAAAATGGACAATACTATTTGGTCTAATCCATAAAGCTATCTCCTCAAACATCTTCAACAACGTCCCAACATCCTTCACAACATCTTAAGCATCAACTGATTTCACAAAACAAACTCCCTTAGGACAATACACCATAAAATTTATCAATGACCTATGTGAATTATCAGTCCAACCATCAACCATTAAGGTACATCCAACATTTTCCCAAATCTTTCTATAACTATCAAGGAGAAGTTACACTTCCTTCTTAGCATCTCTTAACAAGTTGACACGCAAACCATGATAATTTGGGTGTTTATACCCAGGCCCAATTGCAGCTATAGCATCCACAAAAGGCTGAAGATAAATTGAATTTACAGCATTAATTGGGATGCAAGCATCGTAAAAGAATCATGCAAAAGTCATGTCTGCTCTCCATGTCGCATCTCTTCCAGCTAAACAACTCCTAATTGATGGTTGAGATCCAACAATTGTCCTTGGAGCAAAATAGTCACCAAGACCAATAGGTTTTTTTCTTTTTGATTTGTCTAGCATTGTACTTTGTTTTTGACTACCAAACCTACTTTCATTTATGTGAATTTCTGATGGACGAAACTCTTCACTATCTTCATTTAACATATCTCCCTCAAATCTATGTACGGCAGCACCGTAGGGAGTATTATACTTACTAGAATCAGCCTTCTCTTTATTTTTTATCCCAATGTCTTTTAGCGATTCTCTCATCAAGTATTGAACATCAAAATGAACTTTTAAACAAGCACCAACATCCCCTTTTATGCCAGCTAGATGTTGTTTCATTCTAAAAATACCTCATTCTCTAGTTACTTTCCCATAGTGAAGACATTTTAATGTCTTCCTTCAATTTGGATCTACACCCTCAATAACATGTGCCCATGTTATATCAGTCCTACCTCTACTAGATTGTGAAAAGACCCAGAGCCAGATGTTGACATTGTCTGTTTTTAATCTTTATCTACCTATCACACAATGAAATTGCAAACAAAAGAATCACATAATCACATATTGTTAAATGGGGAAGTATACAACAATTGCAAACAAAAGAATCACATTAATTTAGGTGTTACCTCTTTTGGTTCTTATACAAAATCTATAACCTAATTTACTCTTTTGATAGAATAATGTGACTATTCAAGATGCGATAAATTTATCCTATCATTTTCTAGAAAAGATAAACTAATGTATGTTTTATTACAGTTTAATATATATATATATATATGTATATTGAGAAGGATGTAGATAATAAACTAGTAATTTATTTGACCATTTCATCCTATAAATACTAGGTGTGCAACGAAGAGTATCAATAAGAGTAACGAGATGGCTTCAAGTCAAGTTAACCTCCCACACAACTTAGACCTCATTCTTGAGAATGCTGATGATCAATCCCTGAAAGACAAAGCCCGTGATGAGCTGATTGATGAGCTTGACGCTGGAGTTTTCCTGAACAACAAGAAGCAGGTAAGTCCTTGAATCATCTTCATATGGTTACTATTAACAATTTAGTACCAATTAACTTCAATACTAATACTTAATATTGATTCAATACTGCAAAAGTTTTGGGTTTCCAAAGATTCAAATCGCTTATCAATTGGATTTTTATTGAGCAAATTATGGCCAATTTGCTACTGATTGTTTAGTGAAAATCGAGAAACAAAGAAAATCGAAATGTGTGATGATAAAAGGAATGGTTCGGAACTGGGGCTACATTTATCCAAATTAAGCGTGTAATATACCGAATTAAAGCCTTGTATGTCTAGTTTCTAAAAATTCAAACCTCTTATCAATTGGAGTTTTATTGAGCAAGTTATGACAAATTTACTACTGACAGTTAAGTGGAAACTGAAATGTGTGTGATGATAAAAGAAATAGTTTTACAGTGGGGCTACAGTTATCCAAATTAAGCATATAATATATCAAATTAAATCCCTATCTTTCTAGTTTTCAAGTATTCAAACCACTCATCAATTGGATTTTTATTGAGCAAGTTATGGTTAATCTACTACTGACTATTCAGTGAAAATCAAGAAATAGGAGAAACCAAAATGTGTGTGATGATAAAAGGAATAATTCAGAAGTGGGGTTAAAGTTATCCAAATTAAGCATATAATATATCACATTAAAGCCCTATTTATCTAGTTTCTAAAGATTCAAACCTCTCATCAATTGGATTTTTATTGAGCAAGTTATGATCAATTAACTACTGACTGTTCAGTGGAAGCCAAAATGTGTGTGATAATGAAAGGAATGGTTCGGCAGTGGCGGATACAATTTTCCAAATTAAGTGTATAATATATCAAATTAAAGTCCTGTCTATCTAGTTTCTAAATATTCAATCCTCTCATCAATTGGATTTTTATTGAGCAAGTTATGGTCAATTTACTATTGATTGTTCAGTGGAAACCGAAATGCATGTGATGATAAAATGAATGGTTTACTTAACCCAAATTTAAGGGATTATCATATTAGGACAGANACTGGCCTATGCATCAATTGGATATTAAGAATGCTTTTCTTCATGGTGAACTTCAGGAAGATATTTATATGGAGCAACCTCCTGGTTTTGTTGCTCAGGGGGAGTCTGGTTTGGTATGTAAACTTCGTCGTTCTCTATATGGCCTCAAACAGTCTCCTCGTGCTTGGTTTGGACGATTTAGTACAGTTATTCAAGAGTTTGGTATGATTCAATGTGAGTCTGATCACTCTGTTTTTTATAGACATACATCACCAGGGCAATGTATCTATCTAGTTGTCTATGTCGATGATATTATCATTACAGGGAGTGATCAAGATGGCATTGGACAGTTGAAGCAACACTTGTTCAAACACTTTCAGACGAAAGACTTAGGGCTACTCAAATACTTTCTTGGCATAGAAGTCGCTCAGTCCAAATCTGGTATTGTTATATCTCAGAGGAAGTATGCACTGGATATTCTAGAGGAAACAGGGATGTCAGATTGCAGACCAATAGATTCTCCTACGGATCCTAATTTGAAACTCTCACCTGGACAGGGGGAGCCTCTTGCTGATCCTGGAAGGTATCGAAGACTTGTTGGAAAACTTAACTATCTTACTATCACCCGACCTGATATTTCCTTTTCTGTTAGTGTTGTAAGTCAATTCCTTCAAACTCCATGTGATAGTCATTGGGATGCAGTTGTCCGGATTTTAAGGTATTTCAAGGGAGCACCAGGTAAAGGCTTACTATATGAAAATAAGGGCCATTCACATATTATCAGATATTCAGATGCTGATTGGGCAGGATCTCCATCTGATAGATGTTCTACCTCAGGTTTTTGTGTCCTTGTTGGAGGAAATCTAGTTTCATGGAAAAGTAAGAAACAAGCGGTTTTTGCAAGGTCAAGTGCTGAAGTAGAGTATCGTGCAATGGCTGTGGCCACTTGTGAGCTTGTTTGGTTAAAACAACTAATTCAAGAGTTGAGATTTGTCAAAGTATCACAAATGAAGTTACTCTGTGATAACCAGGCTGCCCTTCATATTGCTTCAAATCCAGTGTTTCATGAGAGGACTAAACACATAGAGATAGATTGTCACTTTGTTCGAGAGAAATTTCTATCAGGGGATATTGCAACTAGTTATGTCAGTTCCAACGACCAGTTAGCAGACATCCTCACTAAGTCTCTCAAGGGTTCTCGTGTTGATTTTATTTGTAACAAGCTTGGTGCATATGACTTATATGCTCCAGCTTGAAGGGGAGTGTTGAAGTGTAAAATAGGAAATAAAATTATTCTCTATATTAGGTTAGGAATCAGATCAATTATATTAGGAATGTAATTATCTTCTTCCTAGATTAGTTTTTTGTTTTTGCTATAAATTCATTGTACATCTCATTATGAATATACAAGAAAATATTTCTTCACAGTAATTAATGCAAAAAATGCTATAAGTATACTGATACCAACAAGAAAGTAGTACTTGCTTCAACAACATCATTAAGCTAAAAGTAACCGAACAGTAAATATATCAATTAGAATTTGAAAAGAATGAGGTAGTATTTTATTGTCGTCATAAGTCCTTATTCCATCCCATACCATCCCATAAAGTTCCATCGATTGTAGACACACTTAGCAACAAACATACCACAAAACCAGTTGATAGTTGTACATAAAATAACTCAGTAAAAGAAATATTCAAGTAAAACATAAAGTATATCAATAAAAGTTCTGCTAACTACATAGACAGACGAAATTAAGCTCATAAAAGAAGAAAAAAATACAAAAAATCATGATAAATTGCTCATCCACAAATTATATAGTTGATTCACACCCCTTTTCTGCTAATTTGAAACATAATCTTTCCTAAGATATAATAGGACACGTGAATTCAAATACATAATCTAGAAATACATGCACATACACATAATCTGGAAATACATGCACTTACACATTGCTCCAGATAAAGTTTGCAACGAAATCATTATTGAAGTTGGATTGAAGAATGGCGTGTTTATTACCTAGATCGAGAAATGGAGCTGTCGCCGTTGATTTCCAATGAGAAAGGGAGTTGTCGTCGTCGATTTCCGACGAGGGAGAAAGACGTCGTCGTCGATTTCAGAGAGTTCAGTTGCGATTTGGTGAATGGTTGCGATTTTAGACTCCAAGGAGTGGAGTTGATTGCGATTTGAGTGGGATTTTAGAGAGAAATTTTCGTAAAGACAGAGAAGAAGCTAAGAAATTTTCATAGAGAAAGAGAAGAAGCTAAGAAACAGAGAAAGGAAATCAGATGGAATGGATTGCGATTGCGTAAGGTTAGGGGTTTTTGAAAATTTCGACCGGTTTATCAACCAGACCGGCAGTTCACTGATTTTATCCAGTTTTCCAACGAGGTTAAAGCGGTTTATTACATAATAGCGGTTTTCGTGTTAACTTGAACCGGACACGTGACCGGTTCCCGGTCGAACCAGTTGGATCGACTGGACCGGTTTTTAAAACAGTGCTCAAAAGTACCCTCATCATGTGAGGGTGGCTACAAAGGAAGCCAATAGCCATCAAAGAAAATGAAAATCATCTATTATCAATTACATCAGTCGAATATTTCTGCTCAATCAGATTCTTGAAAGTTATCTGGAACCAATAACCCAGGCATAATCTCAGTTTATGACCCAATTAAAGGCCTAGTCAAGCCAAACAGAATTTGGTAGACTACCAAGTTAAGCTTTTCCTTTGTTCAACATCAAGCCAACCAAGAGCTCTATGGCACAAGCATCATTCCCGCCCTTACTACTAATAGAAAACTCATGCCCATCAGAGCAGCATCATATTTAGAGCACACATATTCAATTGTATACCACTATGATCAGTTGCAAGAATCTTGCCACCTCCCCAGTGGTTCTCCAACACGAATCTTATCTCCACGTTTGATACTAAAACTGAACTCTGACAAAGTATCATTACTTTCAAGTGATTTCAAAGTCGTGGCTTGGAAGACAAGCACGACCGTTGATCCCATGTTGAAGGCAGCCACCTGGATAGGTTGAAGCAGGGAGGACAAAAAAATTATGAACATCAGTTTCTCCATTTTAATAAAAACAACTTTTAATTGGGAAGACATACACCGTATCTAATTCTTCCCAATATGAAAAATAAATGATAAGAGAATACATCAAACTCTGCTAAAGATTGATGTACTTTATTTATATCTTGGAATTCACAGTTAAAATTAACTAAAAAGGATTCACAGTTAGAACAAAATTTTAAATATTAGTTTATTTATATTTTAATCCAGTAAAGAAAAAAAAAATCAAAATAGACTATCAATTAATGTGTGCTCATTTGTTGAAATCCATTATAAAATTAAAATGGTGCTTTGAAAAACTTCTCTGACAGTCCAAGATTGTTCCAAAAACCAGATTTCACTTCCAGAAATAAAATAAATCATCAAGCACACAATTCTGAAAAGATACATTCAATGTGCATGTCTAACCTCATCTCCTTTCTTAAGCATCATTCCAACACCTTCAGGTTCATACACCCGTTGTTCTGGAGGCTCTGAGTGTAATAACTTCTTTCTTGGCCGGTTTGTCTTGAATTCTGGTTCAATGAAAAGCTGCCATAGTTATTTAAACCAAAAGTCAATGATAGAAGCTCAAATAGGAGAATCACTAATTGCACTACTGTTCTCTTGCACGTACTGTCTTGGTGGCATACAGTGACCTTGGGCCTAGAAGTTCTGACTTTTGGAGATGAATAATTCCGCAGTGGTTCAGTATTGTTAATTGTTCATATCACATGTATGAGCAAAGAGTTCAAATGAGAGTATTCGTGTGTGTGTGTGTGTGTGTGTGTGTGTGTGTGTGTGAGCTGATCCAAGCATGCTTTTGTTTTTTCAAATTCCTTTTCTGTGAGAAGTAGCTCATTGGTTCAGGGTAAGGGGTCCTAACCTCAATTGATCCAATATTAGTTGCTCCAATTGCAGCAATTGCCATATACCCTTCTTGCCACAGACCTTCAAGCACAACCTAGACACATGAAAATCACGAATCTAATTGGTGAAAATTCATATCTAGCAAGAAAGATGGGATTTCACAACTTGCAATCTGAACTCATTTGCAATTTGAGAAAAAAGAAAACAGAAAATTAGAAACATATCAAAATATCCAAGAGATAAAAAGATAATCAGCATCTGGGAATTTAATGATACTAAACTACAAAACAATCCACTGCAGCTGAGAGCAGAAAACTAGAACCAAGACTGAAAGATATATAGAGTGAAGATGAGATGCAACTGTTCCCATCTTATCAATTCTATTCATCTGTACTTTGTACATGATTTCAGTTCTTCCTAATCTCCCCTTTCAACGATAACATAGCAGAAATTTTCAAAATTTAACAGCTAAAACAAGCACAAATCCTATAACAATAAGATAAACAAAAACCAATAAAGTAGAATTGAAAGCTGCTCGGTTGATCCAAACCTTCATGTCTGGTTTAAGAAAATATAATAAAATGAATATGTTGAAGAAAGAAAATTACCCTTTCATTCTCCACATAAAGATTTCTAATTGTTCTTGTTGCACGTTCGTTCAAAGGAAAGAGGCGACCTGCAAAATAATGAATTAAAATAAAATATTAGAAGGGAAAAAATTGACTGTAGGAATATCCGGTGGGAACAAAAAGTTTGACAACAAAATTATAAACATCTGCAAACAAAGGGTGTACAGATTTCCTTATTTTAAGGGAAAAGAAGGTAACACAGGACAGATAAAACAGCCACAAAAGATAAAGCACAGATATCATTAGAGAACATAATTACACTCTCGCATCCCAGATCAAAAAAGTAAAGTTCTTTTGATAACTCAGAAGGTCACAAACCAAACACATACTTCTGCAAGACACAATTTTCTCTTTTTGTGGCTTTCCTCCTTCAATATGAGAAATAATTATCGATAATGACTTCCTGAAGACAGATATGCTGCCATAATAACCCCACCATCTCGTACCAATTTCTATATATTAGAACCATCAACAAAGACTACTTGGTGTAACAAACATGAAGGAATAGAGTTACCTGAAAAATGCCGACGAACTAGAACATTCCAATCAACTGGTGAGTGTATTCGATGGTAGTCTCCAGGCTTTAAGTATATCACACAGTAATAAAGGCCTTTCATTGGACTGCATTTAAAGATTTTAAAAACAAATGAAATCTGCATGTATGTTCAGCTCATGTAGCAATCAATCATGTACTGCTTATAGTACCATGCTACAAAGGAATTGGACAATTATTTTTCATTGCTCAATCATCCAAAACAAGAATCTTTATCCACATGAAGTTAATAATTGTTATCAAAACAAAATTGAAATATGATTTGAAATTACCGTGCTAACATGTTGTCCTGGACTTTGGGAGAAGCTAATGAAATTCTCCACCATGACTTCTTAGTGTTGTCTGTAAGAATGCTTTCTTGTTCACCAGTCTCTTCATGCATTTCACCTTCAGCTATCGTGGGAAGAAAGGTGCTAGCACCAAGAAGAGAAGAAACGGAATATGAAAACCCTTTAACTTGCTCAATCATAGCACCAACCCCTTTCAACTCTCCAAATCTTAGAATAGTACCATCTACAGGACTAACCTAGCAATGCATGAAACATAATAAAAAAATGTGTAGAACAATAAGCAAACTGCACATATGTATTGGATGACCAAGGTGCTAGTTACTAGTTACCAGACAATTAGGATCCTGGTCAATAGGCCTGGAACCTTGTTTCAGGGTACGAACAAAGAATTCTCTTAAAGAAGCATATTCATCCAGAGGCAGAGCTGCTTCTTCCAGGTCTGTAACGCAAACAAGAAACCTTTATCTATATATCATTTACAGAAACAATGATCAAACATGTATCCTACCACTTTCAACAACAGAATAAACCTCTATGAACACTTGTGAGATAGCTATATCAATTAATCAACAAAAAGAAATAGAAAAAAGAATAAGAAGTAAACAATCATACTTGAATGGAATGCCCGAGCCCATGCTTTATAAACATATGGACGCATCCAGACAGGAAATTCCTGAAAACATGTTAGCAAATAAACTCATAAAACAATCATACTTGATCATCAGGTGCATCCAAGATGAATGAGGCATACTGGAATCATAAAATATTTAAATTCTGATATGGCTTAGGAAATCAAGAGACCCAAAGATAACTTGTAAATAAATAGCTAAGAGAGTTATAAGCTTTTTCGCTTATACATTGTGAAGACAGCTTACCACACTTGTCAGGAAACCCCAAAACCTAGAAATTGAACGAAGAGGTAGCATTCTCAGAAATGTAGCCTGAAGTTGGCAATGTTGTGTAAAAGTTAGAAATGAAATCACAGGATGTGAAGCTTAAAACACATAGTAGATGTTGATAGAAAAATTACTTTTACGTCAGGTTTGAATTCAATGTCAGCCCCTTTCTCTCGTGCCTCTTCAACCTATCACCAAGGAAATTGAATACATAAAACAAAAGAAACAACCAATGAAACTCCTAAATGCTTTGCATTAGTATGCAACTTACTGCTAGCATCATCAATTTATGAAAATGCAAAACTAATATATACCTTCTTGTCATCATAGAGCCTGCGAGCGTGAAGAGCACCAAGCATAAGTAAAGTAGCAACCGTGGCACCAGGTACCAGGAAAATATTGCCTGCACAACAATGTTTCTTGTCAAATTCAACCACAAGCATACAAAGGACCAGCATAGTCATCAAACAAACAAACAGCTAACATGAAAGAAGTATAATAATGACCTTGACCATTGTTTGTGCCACCACTTGAAGACGCACGGGCTTGAGACGTTGTAAAGAGCTTCTTCACAAATGAAGGAGAAAATTGACGGCAGTGATGCTGCTCGTAATGCCATAAATGGTGAGGGAAAATAGGGACTTTATTGTGAAACCGAAATTTCATTTTCGTTTGGTGGCTTTAGTTGCAAAGACGCTCTTTAGCTAGGGTTTTTGCTTATAGTGCTTCTCTAATTTTTGAGTGATAGATAGATTGTGTGTGCGATGAATTGCGAAGGACTGTTTAAAATGGAGAGACAGGCTGTCGTTTTGTCACTTTTGTGTGTCTGCAATCAGACGCGCGTTTCCGCTTTAAAACCTGGATCACTTGCTGAAGTTCAAAGGGAGAGCGGCAACGCACCACCGTTTTTGTCTCTCATTCCCACACCAGAACCGGAAGAGGCGGAAGAAGTAGATAATTCCTACATTTGGACGACATGTCGTTTATTGTTCAACCACGCTTAAAAAAAAAAAAAAAAAAAGGGGGGGGGGGAAGTGTTAAAAAATGATGAGATAAGATTATATCAATAAGATGGTTATACAAATAAGATATGATCATGAGAATGGGTTTTTGGTATATTTTTTGAAAACATTTAGACTAATTTTAACCTCCATATATGTTAATTTAGCTAAACATTCCTCGTAATAAAAGTTTCTAAATTAACAAAAACACTTTTATCCATCCCACCAACTGCCTGTAGTCGGTCACTACCGTCAGACAATGGCTGACAATTATGAAATGGTACACGATCAATTGGATCTGGCAGTCGTGCGTCAGTCCGACCTTTTTCAACTAGATTTACCATGTATTTGGCCGAAAACGGCCAGATTTATAGCCAAAATTTGGCCGTTTTGAAGCCCAGATTTTATGGCCTTCGTAACTGCCAAAATCTAGTCGTCGTCAATGACCAGATAGATTTGGTCGTAGATTTGGTTGGAATCAGTGCACGATTAGCAAATCCATCGTTCTGACATCAGTGGCCGATGGTGGTTATGGCGGTCTACAGTAGCTTGGGTGGGTGGATGTGTGTAATGCCCCACTTGAGGTAGTAGTAAATTATGTGTCTAATTGAATGTTATTGCTTTGTTCTTATTGAGCTTGTATGTCATTATTTTCAGTTGGTTGGCCCTTAGTTGGTTTGGTTGAGTGTTTGCCCTGATTTTAGTTGGGTTTTGGTGAAGTGTGGAATTTCGTTCTTCGCCGCGGCGACGTTGGCTTGGTAATGCGGTGTAAGTTCTGTAATTTTTTGTCGGGGCGACGAAACTTTCTTCGTCGCGGCGACGGGACGGCATAAAAGTGTATTGAGGTTTTAGAGAATTCTCCATATGGGTAAATGACCATTCTACCCCTAATAGTAGGAAAAGTGGGGAGTAAATTGTAAGGAAATTTTATGGAGAATACGTTAGAATGGGGGTGTGTTTGTAATGAATTAAAGGACAAGGATGGAATCCAAGAAAGAGCAAGGGCAATATGGGAATGAATGAAGATAATTTGAGCTAAAAAGGGGTTAAGCTTAGTAAACCCTTCTCATTCTTCTTCTTACACCGCCTCTTTCATTCTCCATTCCTCTCAACTTCCTTCAAGTTTCAAGGATTTTGAGGGTTTTTAGTTGGATCTTGGTAGGAATTAATCTAAGGCATCCTAAGGTAAGGATTCTTGCTTTAGATGTGAAGTTTTTCATATATTGTGTATGAAAATCTTATGGTGTTATGGGTTTATGTGTAAAGTTGTAGAGAAGGGACAAGCATTTTAAAAGAAGGAAAATGCTTTACAAGGTAAGTAAATCAAACCCAAGTTGAAATTTGAGAAATCTTTTGAGTAGGACTAAGTAGAGATATATATGCATGTGTATGTTATGCTATTGAGAAATGGGTTGAGATGAGTATTTGCTTTAGGTTGTTGATTACACTTCATTGATGAGAAGTGTTAATATGTGATGAATATGTAGTGATGAGAGGATGTAGTTTGAAATGAAGTGGAGAGGTTGAGTATTTTCTGGGAGTGTTCTTTTAGACTAGATGTGAGGGAGTTTCCTCCCATTTTGGATGGTTAAAGAGAGGGATGGAACCATAGATGAAGTAGAGTTTATGTATGCACACTAGTTGTTTGATGAAATGTCTAAGAGAATCATGAGTAATAACTTTAATTCTGCAACAATGCATGTTGGCATTTATGAGTGCATTAGTGGAGAAGATTAATGTGCATTGAGAATTGGCTTGAGAAAGAGTAGAGAACCAGTGTATGAACTATTCTAAAAGTAGAGAGAATGAGAAATATGAAAAACAGGTTGGTGCTTTGTAATGTCCACCTGATTGTGATGAAAAATGGGTTGGTGCTTTGTGGCTCCACCCATAGTTACGAAAAGCGGGTTGGTGCTTTGTGATCTCCACCCGAAGTCACGAAGAGTGGGTTGGTGCTGTGTGAACTCCACGGCCGTGCCTCCGGTAAGATGAGGCCGTGACATAGCAGAAGTAAGTAAGAGAGCTGTGTGAAAGAGAAAATAAATGAGATGAGAAAGGTAAGGAAGAATTAAGAGAAGGAATTACGGGGACAGTCGAGTAGAGGATTTACTTACTGAGCATTGTTTTGTGCTCACCCGTTGTTTTCTTGTGGTTGCAGGATCTAAGTGAGAACGCGGTCGGATGGGCATCGGCACGCGAGGAGAAATGGTTACACTATCCATCATGTTTTTGATAACTTTTGTACATAATCCAAACTTTTTATAAAGAATGTATATGTTTCATAAAAGAAAAATTTGGGCCCAACTCTTTTACTATCTTATGTGAATTTCATTATGTATATTTTATGGTACTTGATTAGAAAGTAGATATTACATTTTTGGTATCAGAGCAAAGATTTTGGGATTTGACAGTGTACTATTCTCATCGCTACGAGTCGATAACCGACGTGTGGAGTTACATTCTTCTACTACCATGTGTCTCGAATTGATTAAATGTGATTGTTTGTAGATGAGGGGAGTAACGCAAAACGTGTTAAGGGTGTGATGAATGAGGGAGAATCTTCTAACCCACCAGAAGCTATGCCCCCTCCCTTGGATGAAGCTAGAGTTCAGGAGATTATACAGCAAGTTATGGCAGAAACCCAAGGGATAGTTGTAACCCCCGTGCAAGTACCACCAACTATTAATGTAGGAAGAGAACAACCGGTACCTCCCCCAGTACAGAATAGAGTTGAACCAATTTATGATCTTCCCAGTCAACACCAACCCTCAAAGTTTAAGGGTACTACGAACCCAGGAATAGCAGAAGAGTGGTTTAGGGCCATAGAGCGAATAACGGGTTTATTCCCCATGACGGACCCGGAGAAGATCCGATATGCTAGTTTCTTGTTTCGGGGTGATGCCCGAATTTGGTGGGAACTAATGGAAGAAACCCATGATGTGGCAACAATGACTTGGGAAGAGTTCATGCAAAAGTTTGAGGTCGAGTATAGGACAGAGGACCGAGTTCATGAGAAGGTCCAAGAATTTATCAGTTTACAGCAAGGGTCTAGTACCGTGAAGGAGTACTCAGTGAAATTTAACTCCCTTGCAAGATTTGCACCTGGAATAGTTAGTACTCCGACATTGAGAAGAGATAAGTTTGTACATGGGTTGAAGCCGGAGATAGCGCGGGATATAATGACGAGTTTCGATCCCCCTTGAACTTATAGTGAGGCCTTGAGGCGAGCAATGAGGGCGAAAATATTTGAGAATAAAATTCCCCTAGTAGGTTCCTCAACAGGAGGACCAAGTGAGCCATCCTCCGCCCCGCAGAGAGAGAAATTTGAGAGTGTGAAAGGCAAAGAAATGAAGAATTAGAAGAAGAAGTTTCAGTTTAGACAGAACAGAAGAGAGTGGAAGAATAAGCCCCGAACGGAAGGGTTTCCTCTTTGCCCTAAATGTGGGAAGAACCACCTAGGAGAGTGTCTGAGGGACCGGATGGTGTGTTTTAGGTTTGGACAACCAGGGCACTTGATGAGAGATTGTAAAGCTCCTCTTCCACCACCCGCACAGAGTTTTGAAGGTACTACGAATGCCAGAGTGTTTACAGTGGTACAGGGTGAAGCAGAAGCTAGTCCATCAGTCGTTACTGGTTAGTTAGTATTTCATTTTGTTCCTTTGTATGCTTTAATTGATTCAGGAGCCACTCATTCTTTTATATCGTATGGGATGATTGAGAGGTTAGGTTTGAAACCTACTAGAGTGACTCAACCCATTAGGATAGAGTTACCCGATAGGATTAGTGTCCTGACGCAAGAGATGTTGACGGGAGAGTCTGTGGTGATCCAGGGTAGAGATTTACCAGTTGATCTAATAGTTTTTGATATGCTCGACTTTGATGTGATATTGGGCATGGATTTCCTAGGGAGATATGGGGTAGACATTGATTGTCGGAAGAAGAAAGCGAGATTTAATCTCGATAATGGAGATAAATTTAGTTTTGAAGAGGGCCATCAGTTGAGCATGCTGATTAGTAGTGTGAAGGCTAGGAAGATGTTGAGGAAGGGGTGTTCGGGATATATCGCCCATGTAGTGCAAAATGGTGTTTTTCCACAGCCAAAGAGTCAGAAGGTGCTAGTAGTTCGCGATTTTCTAGATGTGTTTCTGGAAGAGTTACCGAGTTTGCCTCCAGAAAGGGAGGTTGAGTTTAGTATTGAATTAGCACCAGGGACAGCACCAATATCCAAAGCCCCTTATCGAATGGCCCCAACAGAGCTTTAGGAATTAAAGAAACAACTTTAAGAGCTTTTGGACAAAGGCTTTATCCGACTGAGTCATTCTCCCTGGGGAACTCCAATTTTGTTTGTGAAGAAGAAAGATGGGTCACTACGGATGTGTATCGATTATAGAGAGTTGAATAAAGTGACAGTAAAGAATAAATACCCGCTACCTCGCATTGATGATTTGTTCGATCAGTTAAAAGGAGCTGCAGTGTTCTCTAAAATTGATTTGAGGTCAGGGTACCATCAGGTAAGAGTGGCTAAGCAAGATGTGGCTAAGACTGCTTTTCGTACAAGGTATGGGCACTATGAGTTTGTAGTGATGCCGTTTGGTTTGACCAATGCCCTAGCAATTTTTATGGACTTGATGAATCGGGTATTCCATGATTACTTGGACTGGTTTATAGTGGTTTTCATTGATGATATCCTGGTTTATTCTAAGTCGAGGGAAGAGCATGAGGAACATTTGAGGATAGTGTTACAACGATTGAGAGAAAGAAAGTTGTACGCTAAATTTTCTAAGTGTGAATTTTGGCTTGATCAGGTGATATTTCTGGGCCATACTGTGTCTAAGGAGGGGATTTCAGTGGATCCGAGTAAAGTACAGGCAATCCTTGAATAGCAGAGGCCGAGGACAGTGAAAGAAGTCAGGAGTTTCTTAGGCTTAGCAGGTTACTACCGGCGATTTGTAGCAGGGTTCGCCCAGTTGGCTAAACCGTTGACAGCTCTTACTAAACAGAGAACTCCTTTTGTATGGTCAGAAGCATGTAAAAAGAGTTTTTAGGAGTTGAAGAAGAGATTAACGACAGCTTATGTGTTAGTGTTACCACAAGAGGGTGTAGATTATGACATTTATACAGATGCCTCACTGCAAGGACTTGGTGCTGTGTTAATGCAGTTAGGTAGGGTAATAGCATATGTCTCTCGGCAATTGAAAGAGTATGAGACGAGATATCCTACGCATGATTTAGAGTTGGCAGCCGTGGTCTTCGTACTAAAGATTTGGAGGCATTACCTTTATGGTGCAAAAAGTAATATCTACACTGATCATAAGAGTTTAAAGTACTTCTTCACTCAAAAGGAGCTAAACATGAGACAGAGAAGGTGGTTAGAGCTGGTCAAGGACTATGAGTGTGAGATCACAATCGGGAAAGGCCAATGTAGTAGCCGATGCCTTGAGTATAAAAGCTTATTTGTCTCGGCTCACTAAGCAGAAAGAGTTGATAGAAGACTTATGTAGAGAACAGATTGAAGTATTTCCAGGAAGGATTACCAGGTTAGAGATTCAGTCTACTTTACTGGAAGAAGTCAGAGTTAAGCAAGTGGCCGATGAGTGGTGTCAGAGAATAGTTCAGCAAGTGCATGAGGGCAAGACAACAGAGTTTCAAGTAATATATGGTGTCTTTTATTTTAGGAATCGGTTGTGTATCCCTCAGAATGATGAGTTACGGAAGAGACTACTGACAGAGGCTCATGACACACCATACACTGCTCATCCTGGAGCAACCAAAATGTATCAAGATGTAAAGAAAGGCTATTGGTGGCCAGGTATGAAAAGAGATATTGCAGAATTTGTAGCTAAATGTCTGGTTTGTCAGTAGGTGAAAGCAGAACACCAACGGCCGTCAGGGTTGCTTCAGCCACTAAGTATTCCCGAGTGGAAATGGGAAAGCATTTCAATGGATTTTATTACAGGTCTCCCCAGAGTACAGAGAGGGTATAATGCTACATGGGTAATTGTGGACAAGTTAACCAAGTAGGCCCATTTCCTTCTAGTAAAGGAGAGCACCATTACAGATCAGTTGGCTCAGATTTATATTAGACGATGTAGATCTCCACTGCATTGGGATGAGATCGGCGAAAAGGATGATTTGAGTACCGCTCTTGGGCTAGAGGTGACTCAGAAAATGATAGAGGATGTGAGGTTAATTAGAAACAGAATGAAGCAAGCCCAAGATCGACAGAAGAGTTATGCCGACTTGAAGAGGAAAGAGGTTGAATTCCAAATGGGTGATAAAGTGTTTCTGAAAGTTTCCCCCTACAAGCGAGTAATGCGCTTCGGAATCAAAGGGAAGTTAGCACCGAGATATGTAGGTCCATTTGAGGTATTACAACTAGTAGGAAATGTGGCCTACAAATTGGCACTACCACCTAGCATGGACAAGGTGCATGATGTGTTCCATGTCTCGATGCTTCGGAAGTCCGTAAGTGACCCCTCCCATATCTTAAAAGTAGACGATGTTGCCTTAGACGAGAATCTTGTGTATGAGGAGCGTCCAGTACAGATTTTGGACCGAAAGATTGTAACGCCCCGCTTGAGATACGTACTTAAGATTTCTGTATTACTTAAAAGTTCATTGATTCAGTTTCAATTGAGTTTGTATGTTATCATGGTATGTTGTATTGGTTAAGTGTTTGCCTTGGTTTTGGTCAAGATTTGGTGAATTTTGGAAATCCAATCTTCACCGGGGCGAAGGAGAATCTTCGCCGCGGCGATGAGGTGCTACACCCACGGGTAGGTTCTGCCGTGTTTCGCCGGGACGGCAGAATGTTCTTCGCCGCGGCGAAGAGCCTAATAAAAAGTTTCTTGAGTTTTTTAGAGAATTCTTCCTTTGGGGCATAATGACCATTCTACCCCTAATTAGTAGGAAAAGTGGGGAGTAAAATGTAAGAAAATTTAGTAGAGAATGTGTTGGAGATGGGGGTGTATTTGTAAAGAATCAAAGGATATAGATGGAATTTCCAAGGAAGAGCAAGGGCAAAATGGGAAATGATGGTTATAATATGAGCTAAAAAGGATTAAGTGTAGAGAAAACCTTCATTTCACCCATTCCCACCGCCATACCCATTCTCTAACTTCTCTCAATTCTCCATCCAATCTTCCAAGATTTCTAAGGAGCTTTTGGGTAATTTTTTTAGTAAAGATTTCATCTAAAACATTCTAAGTTGTAGAGAAGGGACAAGGTACTAAGGAAAAGGAAAAGTATTAGTGAGATCTCTTCATTAAAGGTAAATAAATCCAAACTAAATTGAGATTTAAGAATTTATTTGAGTAGAGATTGTGTATGCATATGTATGTATTATGCTTGCTAAGAAATTGAGATGTTATGAGTATTTATCTATGTTGATATGAATTTAATTGAGTTATGAGAAGTGTTGTGATTGCATGATGATGAGTTGAGTTTGATTAAAGTTGGAGGGAGTTTTGAGCAAACCCTGTGGGAGTGTTTTTGCCTTGACAGGAAATTAGAGTGTATGAGGGAGTTTTCCTCCCATTTTGGATGATTAAAGAGAAGAGTAGAGTTATAGATAAGTAGAGCTTTGGTATGCACATGAGTTGTTTGAGGAAATGCCTAAGTGAAATCTGCCCTGTGACAGCCGTGACTTTCTAAGTGAATTTTGGACATCTTACGGATTGAACTGGGCTGAGACCAAAACATCAAAGTTGTAGCCCTGTTTTTAAGCTTTAAAACGAGACTAAAACCATAGCAATCCGATGTGTATAACACAAGTTATGCCCTTTTTAGTGCGACCTGTGCAGAATGACTGTTTTGATGCAATATTGCATTTGGCATTTCATAAGTGCATTAGTGAGCATGAGCTGCCCATACGCATTTTTTTTATGCACTTAAGAAGTAGCTTGAGACATAGTAGAGAATTTGAGTATAATCTACCTCAAGAGTAAAGAGAAAGAGAGAATGAGCACTAGAGAACGAAGAGAAAAGAGAATAGAGTAGGTTGTGCGATGGGGAACCCGTGAGTAATAAGTAGAGTATTCCCGCATGTACGCCGCATTGAGAGAGCGGCATGAGTATGAGAGAGAAAAGTGGTGTAGCCCGTGAGAGTGCATGCAGATGAGGGCTATACCCGAGTACCCGAGAGAGAGATTATACACTCACATGGCCAAGGGTTCCGAATCCATGCATAACCGAGTCCGATCGGCTAGAATGAGTAGAAGTCACGTAGAGTGGGAGCGAGTCCCAGCCGTGCCTCTGGTAAGATGAGGCTGTGACTACTAAAGAGAATTAGTAGAAAAGAGTTATGAGAAAGAGAAAGTAGAGAGAAGTATAAACAGAGAGTAATTGAGAACTGTAAGGAAAGAATTAGAGAGATAGAGTTACGGGGATAGATGAGTAGAGGATTTACTTACTGAGCATTAGTTGTGCTCACCCCGCTGTTTTCTATGTTTTGCAGGACTAGGTGAGGATACAGTCGGAAGGGCGTCGACAAGCGAAGAGATATGGCAACACTGTCCACCTTGTTTTAATGCTTTTGTACATGATATAACTTTTTTTGTAAAGAATAGATAAGTTTAATAAAAGAAAAATTTGGGCCCAACTTTTTATACTACTTTATATGTATTTTATTATGTACATGTTTTATGAGTATTTGAGTAGAAAGCGACTATTACAAAGATTAAAGAACTCCGGAATAAAAGTATTCCATTAGTAAAGGTCCTTTGGCGAAATCACAAGGTCGAGGAGGCCATATGGGAGGTAGAACAAGACATGCAGAATCGTTACCCGGAGTTGTTTGTGTGAATTTCGGGGACGAAATTCTTTTGGGGGGGGGAGAATTGTAACGCCTCACTTGAGGTACGTAGTAAATTATGTTGTCTGATTGAATGTTTATTGCTTTGTCCTTATTTGAGCTTGTATGTCATTATTTTCAGTTGGTTGGCCCTTAGTTGGTTTGGTTGAGTGTTTGCCTTGATTTTAGTTGGGTTTTGGCGAAGTGTGGAATTTCGTTCTTCGCCGCGGCGATGTTGGCTTGGTAATTGCGGTGTAGGTTCTGTAATTTTTCGCCGGGGCGACAGAACTTTTTTCGCCGCGGCGACGGGACGATAGAAAAGTGTATTGAGGTTTCTAAAGAATTCTCCATATGGGTAAAATGACCATTCTACCCCTAATTAGTAGGAAAAGTGGGGAGTAAATTGTAAGAAAATTTTATGGAGAATATGTTAGAATGGGGGTGTGTTTGTAATGAATTAAAGGACAAGGATAGAATTTTCAAGAAAGAGCAAGGGCAATATGGGAATGAATGAAGATAATTTGAGGTAAAAAGGGGTTAAGCTTAGTAAACCCTTCATTCATTCTTCTTCCACCGCCTCTTTCATTCTCCATTTCCTCTCAACTTTTCCTTCAAGCTTTCAAGGATTTTTGAGGGTTTTTAGTTGGATCTTGGTAGAGAATTAATCTAAGGCATCCTAAGGTAAGGATTCTTGCTTTAGATTTGAAGTTTTTCATATATTTGTGTATGAAAATCTTATGGTGTTATGGGTTTATTGCGTAAAGTTGTAGAGAAGGGACAAGCATTTTAAAGGAAAGGAAAGTGCTTTACAAGGTAAGTAAATCAAACTCAAGTTGAAATTTGAGAAATCTTTTGAGTAGGGACTAAGTAGAGATTTATATATGCATGTGTTTGTTATGCTATTGAGAAATTGGGTTGAGATGAGTATTTGTTTTATGGTTGTTGATTACACTTCATTGATGAGAAGTGTTAATATGTGATGAATATATAGTGATGAGAGGATGTAGTTTGAAATGAAGTTGGAGGAGGTTGAGTATTTTCTTTGGGAGTGTTCTTTTATGACTAGATGTGAGGGAGTTTCCTCCCATTTTGGATGGTTAAAGAGAGGGATGGAACCATAGATAAAGTAGAGTTTGTGTATGCACACTAGTTGTTTGATGAAATGCCTAAGAGAATCATGAGTAATAACTTTAATTCTTGCAACATTGCATGTTGGCATTTCATGAGTGCATTAGTGGAGAAGATTAATTGTGCATTGAGAATTGGCTTGAGAAAGAGCAGAGAACTATGTGTATGAACTACTCTAAGAGTAGAGAGAATGAGAAAATATGAAAAACAGGTTGGTGCTTTGTAATGTCCACCTGATTGTGATGAAAAATGGGTTAGTGCTTTGTAATCTCCACCCAATAGTTACGAAAAGCGGGTTGGTGCTTTGTGATCTCCACCCGAAAGTCATGAAGAGTGGGTTGGTGCTGTGTGAACTCCACCCGGCCGTGCCTCCGGTAAGATGAGGCCGTGACAATAGCAAAAGTTAAGTAAGAGAGCTGTGTGAAAGAGAAAATAAATGAGATGAGAAAAAGTGTAAGGAAAGAATTAAGAGAAGGAATTACGGGGACAGTCGAGTAGAGGATTTACTTACTGAGCATTGTTTTGTGCTCACTCCGTTGTTTTCTTTGTGGTTGCAGGATCTAGGTGAGAACGCGGTCGGATGGGCATCGGCACGCAAGGAGAAATGGTTACACTGTCCATCATGTTTTTGATAACTTTTATACATAATCCAAACTTTGTATAAAGAATGTATATGTTTCATAAAAGAAAAATTTGGGCCCAACTCTTTTACTATATTATATGTAATTTCATTATGTATATTTTATTGGTACTTGATTAGAAAGCAGATATTACAATGTGTTTTTGTTAATTTATAAAATTTTATTGAGAAAGTAATTGTTAAATGTTTTAAATTGAATAGAATATAATTGGATTTTGAATTGAATTCCGTCAATATTAAAATAAACACGTTTTTTGCTGTTTACTTTAAATAAAATAATAGAATGGAGTTTCAAAAAGTCAAACAGACAGTGGGTAATTTTTTAACTTCCTTGATATTTATTCGAATATTAATAAAACTCTTTATATATAGTTAGAAATTATCATTTACTTCCTTAGCATATCCTTTATTAGGGTTATTTCCCTTTTATCCTTAAGGTTTGGAATATATCACTTACCTCCAGTACTATTGGATACAAACAGTTTAGTCCAATCAAGTGAGACTTTTCAATAAAAAGACTATATTACCACTGTTGTCTCATTTACATGTTGTTAGAACTGAAGAAAAAAAATATATATAAAAAAGTAATGTGCTAAAACTGATTCATATTACAGTATATTTAGATAACAACTATTACTCTTACGAAAATTTGATTTATTTTTCAGGTGTACAATATACTTTTTTACTTTTTTTTTAATATTTTATTCATTTCTAATAACATGTGTATAAGACAATAGGAGTCCTAGACTTTTTATTGAAAAATTTCACTTGACTGGATAAATTGTTTGTATCCCATGGTAGTGAAGGTATATAAATTTACGTCAAATCTTAAGGATAAAACTGTAAATAACCCGCTCTACTGTAACAGTTTAGCCAATTTTTACTGTGAAAAATTTGAGGGAAATATTTTCAAATGACGACATTTAAGGCTTTCTAATGCAAAAATAATTCAGTTGAAATTCCTCTCTATATTAATCAAGTTATATCAATCATTGACAATTTAGCCCCTAAACAAGTAAACCCTTTCATTTCATTTTATGTTGAAAACTTAAATTCCTAGGTTAGGTTTAAGATTTGATGTTGATCAGTAGGTTCAATACGATTTGTTGTTGAATGAATTTATTGTTTAGATTAAGATTGTATATTGATTAGTAGCTAAGATTATGATTTGTTGTTGAAAACCTAAATTTTTAAGTAAATTTTGTGAACTAATTAAGATTTGGGTATTCATCCATTTTTCCACATACACTTAAAAAAAATTACAAATATAGAGACAATTTTCTTCTTACACTTAAAAAAAATTATGAGTATGGGGAAGATTTTCCTATTATTGTGATTTTTATAAAAAAAAAAAATTTGGGATATTTATAAATGAGTTTATTTTATTTACACCCTTACAAGATTGATTAATATTAAACCAATAAAGCTATAGACACCAGCATTTTTACACCGAAAACGTATACCAGCCTACGTGTCCGCTGACTCACACCTACAATCTAGACTCGTTATTAAATATTTTTCTAGTGAACGGCCGTCCATCAAATATGGAAGATCGTTCACTTACATGGACCCCCGTCCATATTATATGGACAGGGGTCCATTTACTACGGACGGTTGTCCCCATTTAAGTAAAATAGAATAAATTTTTTTTATAAAATTAGAGACGGTCGTTCATAGGTTATGGACGGCTATCCCTTCATTTTGGACGGGTGCCCGTAAATAAGGGACGCCTGTCCTTAATCCAAATATGAAAATTAAAAAAAAAAAAAAATTTGGGGATGCCCGTCCATAAATTGTGGACGGCCGTCCCTTTCGTTTGGAAGGACGTCCGTAAGGAATGGACACCCGTCTATTATTTTAGTTTTAAAAACAAAACAAAAAAACTCTGAGAATGCCTATCCACAAATTATGGACGGTTGTCCCTTACTTTTGGACGATCGCTCGTCCATTATTTTGCCTTTTAAAGAATAAAAGAAACACTTTGGACGGCCAGTGTCTAGATACAGAGTTCTCTGGCAGATAAAAAGTGTTTCAAAATAAATGAAAATTCAAAACTTATTTTCAGAGGTCAAATTAAGCAGAATGTACTGTTTTGGCATTGACTTACAAATTAAATTTCACTAATAACAACGACCACACAAAAATTAATAAGAAATATGGAGCAACTGGGTAGCCCTGGCAAATGTATAAACCACGATAAGGGATGGACGTCCATTCCTTATGGACACCCATCCAAATATAAGGAACGTCCGTCCATAATTTGTGAACGAACATCCCAAAGTTTTTTATTTTTTTTATTTTCATATTTAGATTAAGGACGGGTGTCCCTTATTTACGGGCGCTCGTCTAAAATAAAGGGACGACCTTCTATAACTGATGAACGGTCGTCTCTAAATTTTTTTAATGTTTTAAAAACAATTGTTAATGGACGGGCGTCCATTAAAATATGAACGCCCGTCCAATATTTAGGGATAGCCGTCCATAACCTATGAACGACCGTCTCTAATTTTTATAAGAATTTTTTATTCATGGACGAGTATCCTTTAAATAGGGACGTCCGTCCGTAGTAAATGGACCCCCGTCCATATAATATGGACGGGAGTCCATGTAAGTGAACAGCCGTCCATATTTGATGAACGGCCGTTCACTAAAAAAAATAAAAATAACGTGAAACGTGTCTGGTTTACTGGTATAAATCAAGGAACACATAGGCCGGTATAATATTTTGGTACAAAAATCCCGGTGTCCCTAGCATTTTTGATATTAAACTCATCTGCTTCTTTAAAAAAGTATTTAAAATACCCCTGCTATTAATGACATATTAAAGTTCCATCCCATTTAAAATTCCAAAGCATTGACACAAACACTAATGCCATACCGTGACAGGCTAGTTAAATGAGTATGCTAATTCTTGGGCGAGTTGTTGAGAGGGAAATGAGGGTCAATTATGCAAACAACAGCTACACCTTCGCTGCGAAAACGATGGAGATTGATGAGATACTGTCTTCCTATCATTCCTATTGTATCTTTAGCCTCCATGATTTCTTTTCTTATCCTCAGTCTCAAAGTCCACTGGATCACCCTCACGTCTGTCAAGTCTCAGGTCCACTAATAAAACAATTTCACTCTCAAATTCTACTCGATCACCCTTTCGTAATTTATTTATTTCGTTCATGTCCGCTGTGACACTTTCCACTAGTGGTGGAATAAATAGGCCGGGGTTAGGCGGTCAACCCTAACCCAGCCTACATTAAAGAGGGTTCAACCCGGACCGCCAATAAGACGGGCCCGGTTGAACCCAACCAGCATGCAACCCCCGGGCGGGCTGGGTTGATATATGGCAACCCGGTGATCCACCGGTTGCTATTTTGTCCTTTTCGGAGAAAGGATCGCCAACCTGTCGAGTTGGCCGAAAAAAAAAAAAAAAAACAAAATTAATTTTTTTTCGAATTCCCCTTTTACCCTTGAAATATAGTCATTTTATAGCAATTAAAGAGGTCTTTTTCGTCATTTTCTTTTCCCCCTTTTTTTTCTTCTATAAATTGACCATAAACTCTCATATTTTCTTACAACTCAAATTCTCTCATTCTCTCATTTTCTCTAATCTTTAATCTCTATTGAAATCTCTCAGTTATTCTCTTAATCTCTTTGTTATCAATTTGCTCTTATTTTAATTTTTATTAGTTTTTGCAATTTTCAATTCATATTTCCAATTTTCCATATTCCAATTCTCCTTCTTTAATTTTTTATTTCTTCTGCATCAATTTTTTTTTTCAACTACAATAGATAGATATTTCTCTCCCATCAATTCAATGATGAAGGAAACTACTATCCTAGTGTAATGCTTTCTTTCTAGCTAGTATACTCGTAAAATAATTAATAAAACTCATTAACAATATATATAAGAAAATACATATATATACAAGTAACAAAGTATGGGCCGTATTTAATTTTTCTTTATATACAAATATTTACAAAATATACTCAAAATAGCAACGTGACAGTGTAGCCCAACCCGTCCACTGCGCGATGTTCCGTGCGACTGCAACTCACCTATTACTTGCAAAACATTAAAAACAACGAAGTGAGCACTAATTGCTCAGTAAGTAAACCCGCTATGCTACCCTTCTCTCTCTGTTGCTTAAAATTCCGAATTTTCTTTCCTTACATCACATTTCCCGATTATTCTCTATTCTTTCCCTGTTCTTCTCTCTGTTCTTCTCTCTGTTCTTTCTCTATTCTTTCTCTTTCTTCTATTTTCAACCAATTTCAGGGCAAGCATTCAACACACACTCAATCAAACAATAATACCAAAAACCAACTCAAATAAGAGCGAAAGAAGAAACAATAACTACGTACCTCAGGTGGGGCGTTACAATAATCCATAGATGAAATAAAAGTATTAAGCTCACCAAAATATGTATTTACATGCCATAAGATGTTAGAGATACATATAGACATGATGGGAAATGCGTAAGCATATCCTCGTATACCGGTTGAGGAAAGATGAATATATGCTTTAGATGTTAAATAACTCGTAAGCACGCCTGTCGATGATATGAACTCTAGATGAATTTGAGGCTAGATGATATGAAGTGCTTAAGACGCTAAGAAAAGTCCGATCGGCTACACGTTAAATGCTTCATATGCATTTAGTTGCACTACATGAGTTATGATGTTATTTACATCATGAGATGATTTATACTCATGTTAGATGACATTTAGATGTTATATCATGACATGTAATGAGCGTGTACTATCTTTACATCTTTACATACTTAATTGTATGTGTATGCATTGATGTTTATCTAGCCATTGCATAAAATGATGAAAGACATATGAAATAGAAAGGAAAAGAAAAATAAAATAAAAGGGGAAGTATCCCATGTAAAAGATAAGTGATTTGTTAACAAATATGTTTAAATAAAGGTCAAATAGCACATTTAGAATGAAATGGATCATTCCTTACTGAGCGATTAGAGCTTACCCATTTATTGTTGATTGCTTTACAGGTAGACCAGAAGCGAAGGATGCTAGAGACAGCGGGGCTACACATGAGGGGAGATGATTTATTGTCATCTCGATGTTTTTATGTTGATGTAAATAATGTAAATGATAAATATTTGTGAAACACCTTTTGGAATATTCCACCCCATAAATATGTTTCGATTGTGTATTTTACGGATAAATTCCTAAAGTTTTGAAATTATATGTTTGGATCCTACATGATATTTTATATGCATGTTTCGGATATTATTAGTCTTATCCTTACAAAGGTTGTTTTTTTTCTAAATACAACTCGTTCTCCAAACATGTATCCCCGGGATTCTCATTGAGGGATATTTAGAGGATATCTGACTGGAAGAGGGTTTTACACAGGGTGAATTTGATCGGTAGGAAGAGAAGTGAAATTGAAAATTCAGAAGAATCAAGTGCATCAAATTCAGAATCCAAAGAAGAAATGGCAAATCCACCCCATTTGATAAAGAAGTATGTGTGTCCTACCATTGGACCATCACCCTCCTATATTGTTTCGAGTGTTGTAACAAGGAATTATGGGTTGAAGAGTATCCATTTTCAGATGCTTCCTTCATTCCATGGGATGGCCACTGAAGATCCATTGATTTTTACTCAACCGTCCAAACTTTTCCTATGTAGGGTTTGACTGAAGATCAATTAAGGATGATATGTTTTCCATATACATTAAAGGACGTAGTGACCAGTTGGTTCATGTCATTGGCACCAACTTCACTTACTGCTTGGGATGCGATCTACAAGAAGTTCATAGGTAAATTTTATTCTCATGTGAAGACTGCAGAACTAAGAGTTAAAGTTGCTACTTTTTCTCAACTTGATGGTGAGCCGTTCCCTAAGGCTTGGGAAAGATTTACATTGATTTTAGTTCAATGTCCACATCATAAATACCCTTTAAAATTGTCGAATCAGTTTTTCTATGATGAACTGACACAGGCTTGCCAAGCCATAATTGATAATGCTGTAGGTGGTGCCATGGGAGAAAAGACCAAAGAGCTAACATATGAGTTGTATAAGATGCTTGGTGCCAACTCACAACAGAAAAGTGTTGGAGGGAAAGCAAAGGGAAACTATGAAGCAAGTGCTAACACCGAGTTAGTGATGCAAGTGTCCGAATTGACCAAGCAAGTCAAGACCATGTGCAACATGATGAGTGATGCGTTTTTCCTACAACATGCAAAAATAGCAAGTGCACTAGTCGCACAAAGTAATAAAGTGATGAGTGAGTATCGTTCTGTAACACCCCACTTGAGGTACGTCGTAAATTATGTTGTATGTTTGAATGTTTCTTGCTTTGTTCTTATTTGAGCTTGTATGTCATTATTTTCAGTTGGTTGGCCCTTAGTTGGTTTGGTTAAGTGTTTGCCCTGATTTTAGTTGGGTTTTGGCGAAGTGTGAAATTTCGTTCTTCGCCGGGGCGAAGAATAGTCATCGCTGCGGCGACGTTGGCTTGGTAATTGTAGTGTAGGTTCTGTAATTTTTTGCCGGGACGACAAAACTTTCTTCGCCGTGGCGACGGTACGGCAGAAATGTGTAGTAAGTTTCTAGAGCATTCTTTCCATAGGGGCAAAATGACCTTTCTACCCTTAGTTAGCAAGAAAAGTGGGGTGTAAAATGTAAGAGAATTTTATGGAGAATATGGTATAGTGGGGGTGTGATTGTAATGATTTAAAGGACAAAGATGGAATTTTCAAGAAAGAGCACGGGCAATATGGGAATGAATGAAGATAATTTGAGCTAAAAAGGGGTTAAGCTTAGTAAACCGTTCATTCATTCTTCTTCCACCGCCTCTTTCATTCTCCATTTCCTCTCAACTTTTCCTTCAAGCTTTCAAGGATTTTTTAGGGTTTTTAGTTAGATCTTGGTAGAGAATTAATCTAAGGCATCCTAAGGTAAGGATTCTTGCTTTAGATGTGAATTTTTTCATATATTTGTGTATGAAAATCTTATGGTGTTATGGTTTTATTGTGTAAAGTTGTAGAGAAGGGACAAGCATTTTAAAGGAAATGAAAGTGCTTTACAAGGTAATTAAATCCATCCCAAGTTGAAATTGAGATATCTTTTGAGTAGAGATTTATATATGCATGTGTATGTTATGCTATTGAGAAATTGGGTTGAGATGAGTATTTGTTTTATGGTTGTTGATTACACTTCATTGATGAGAAGTGTCGATATGTGATGAATATGTGATGTAGTTTGAAATGAAGTTGGAGGAGATTGAGTAATTTCTTTGGGAGTGTTCTTTTATGACAAGAATCATAGTTATGGGAGTTTCCTCCCATTTTGGATGGTTCAAGAGAGGGATGGAACCATAGATAAAGTAGAGTTTATATATGCACACTAGTTGTTTGATGAAATGCCTAAGAGAATCATGAGTAGTAACTTTAATTCTTGCAACATTGCATGTTGGCATTTCATGAGTGCATTAGTGGAGAAGATTAATTATGCATTGAGAATTGAGAATTGGCTTGAGAAAGAGTAGAGAACTATGTGTATGAACTACTCTAAGATGAAAAACGGGTTGGTGCTTTGTGATCTCCACCCGATTGTGATGAAAAATGGGTTGGTGCTTTGTGATCTCCACCCAATAGTTATGAAAAACGGGTTGGTGCTTTGTGATCTCCACTCGAAAGTCACAAAGAGTGGGTTGGTGCTATGTGAACTCCACCCGGCCGTGCCTCCGGTAAGATGAGGCCGTGACAATAGCAGAAGTTAAGTAAGAGGGCTGTGTGAAAGAGAAAATAAATGAGATGAGAAAAAGTGTAAGGAAAGAATTAAGGGAAAGAATTACGGGGACAGTCGAGTAGAGGATTTACTTACTGAGCATTGTTTTGTGCTCACCTCATTGTTTTCTTTATGGTTGCAGGATCTAGGTGAGAATGCGATCGGATGGGCGTCGGCACGCGAGGAGAAATGGTTACACTGTACATCATGTCTTTGATAACTCTTGTACATAATCCAAACTTTGTAAAAAGAATGTATATGTTTAATAAAAGAAAAATTTGGGCCCAACTCTTTTATTATCTTATATGTAACTTCATTATGTATATTTTATTAGTTCTTGATTAGAAAGTAGATATTACATTTTTGGTATTAGAGCAAAGATTTTAGGATTTGACAGTGTACTATTCTCATCGCTACGACGTCCGATAACCGACTGTGTGATTTAATTCTTTCCTTACTATCCATCTGTCTCGAATTGATTAAATGTGATTGTTTTGTAGATGAGGCGTAGTAACGAAAATGTGGTAAGGGTGTGATGAATAAGGGAGAATCTTCTAACCCACCAGAAGCTACGCCTCCTGCCTTGGATGAAGCTAGAGTTTGGGGGATTATACAGCAAGTTATGGCAGAAACCCAAGGGAGAGTTGGAACCCCCGTGCAAGTACCACCAGCTACAAATGTAGGAAGAGAACAACCGGTACCTCCCCCAGTACAGAATAGGGTTGAACCGATTTTTTGTCTTCCCAGTCAACATCAACCCTCAGAGTTTAAGGGTACTACGGACCCAGTGATAGCAGAAGAATGGTTTAGGTTCGTAGAGCGTACAACAGGTTTATTCCCCATGACGGACCGGGAGAAGATCCGGTATGCGAGTTTCTTATTTCAAGGCGATGCCCAAATTTGGTGGGAACTAATGGAAGAAACCCATGATATGGCAATGATGACTTGGGAAGAGTTCAGGCAAGAGTTTGAGGCCGAGTATAGGACAGAGGACTGAGTTCATGAGAAGGTCCAAGAATTTATTAGTTTACAACAGGGGTCTAGTACCGTGAAAGAGTACTCAGTGAGATTCAACTCCCTTACAAGATTTGCACCCGGAATCGTTAGTACTCTGGCATTGAGAAGAGATAAGTTCGTACATGGGTTGAAGTCAGAGATAGCTCAGGATATAATGACGAGTTTCGGTCCCCCTCGAACTTATAGTGAGGCCTTGAGGCGAGCAATAAGGGTGGAAATCTTTGAGAATAAAATTCCCCTAGTCGGTTCCTCGACAGGGGGACCAAGTGAGCCACCGTCCGCCTCGCAGAGAGAGAAATTTGAGGGTGTGAAAGGCAAAGAAATGAAGAATCAAAAGACGAAGTTTAAGTTTAGACAAAATAGAAGAGAGTGGAAGAATAAGCGGCCCCGAACGGAAGGGTTTCCTCTTTGCCCTAAATGTGGGAAGAACCACCCAGGAGAGTGTCTGAGGGACCAAAGGGTGTGTTTTAGGTGTTGACAGCTAGGGCACTTGATAAGAGATTGTAAAGCTCCTCTTCCACCACCCGTACAGAGTTTTGAAGGTACTACGAATGCCAGAGTATTTACAGTGGCACAGGGTGAAGCAGAAGCCAGTCCATCAGCCATTACTGGTCAGTTATTATTCCATTATGTTCCTTTGTATGCTTTAATTGATTTAGGAGCCACTCATTCTTTTATATCATGTGGGATGATTGAGAGGTTAAGTTTGAAACCGACAAGAGTGACTCAACCCATTAGGATAGAGTTACCCGATGGGATTAGTGTCCTAACGCAAGAGATGTTGACGGGAGAGTCTGTGGTGATCCAGGGTAGAGATTTCATAGTTGATCTAATAGTTTTTGATATGCCCGACTTTGATGTGATATTGGGCATTGATTTCCTAGGGAGATATGGGGTAGAGATTGATTGTCGAAAGAAGAAAGCGAGATTTAATCTCGATAATGGAGATAAATTTAGTTTTGGAGAGGGCCATCAGTTGAGCATGCTGATTAGTAGTGTGAAGGCTAGGAAGATGTTGAGGAAGGGGTGTTCGGGATATATCGCCCATGTAGTGCAGAGTGGTGTTGTTCCACAACCAGAGAGTCAAAGGATGGCAGTAGTTTGCGATTTTATAGATGTGTTTTTGGAAGAGTTACCAGGTTTGCCTTCAGAAAGGGAGGTTGAGTTTAGTATTGAATTAGCATCAGGGACAACACCAATATCTAAAGCCTCTTATCGTATGACCCTAGCAGAGCTTCAGGAATTAAAGAAGCAACTTCAAGAGCTTTTGGACAAAGGCTTTATCCGACCAAGTCATTCTCCCTAAGGAGCTCCAATTTTGTTTGTGAAGAAGAAAGATGGGTCACTACGGATGTGTATCGATTATAGAGAGTTTAATAAAGTGATAGTGAAGAATAAGTACCCACTACCTTGCATTGATGATTTGTTCGATTAGTTAAAGGGAGCCGCATTGTTTTCTAAAATTGATTTGAGGTTAGGGTACCATTAGGTAAGAGTGGCTGAGCAAGATGTGGCTAAGACTGCTTTTCGTACAAGGTATGGGCATTATGAGTTTGTAGTGATACCGTTTGGTTTGACCAATGCCCCAACAGTTTTTATGGACTTGATGAATCGGGTATTCCATGATTACTTGGATCGGTTTATAGTGGTTTTCACTGACGATATCCTGGTTTATTCTAAGTCGAGGGAAGAGCATGAGGAACATTTGAGGATAGTGTTACAACGATTGAGAGAAAGAAAGTTGTACGCTAAATTTTCTAAGTGTGAATTTTGGTTTGATCAAGTGATATTTCTAGGCCATATTGTGTGTAAGGAAGGGATTTCAGTGGATCCGAGTAAAGTGCAGGCAATCCTTGAATAGCAGAGGCCGAGGACAGTGAAAGAAGTCAGGAGTTTCTTAGGCTTAGCAGGTTACTACCGACGATTTGTAGTAGGGTTCGCCTAGTTGGCTAAACCATTGACAGCTCTTACTAAACAGAGAACTCCTTTTGTATGGTCAGAAGCATGTGAAAAGAGTTTTCAGGAGTTGAAGAAGAGATTAAGGACAACTCCTGTGTTAGTGTTACCATAGGAGGGTGTAGATTATGACATTTATATAGATGCCTCACTGCAAGGACTTGGTGCTGTGTTAATGCAGTTAGGTAGGGTGATAGCATATGCCTCTTGGCAATTGAAAGAGCATGGACGAGATACCCTACGCATGATTTAAAGTTTGCAGCCGTGGTCTTTGCATTAAAGATTTGGAGGCATTACCTTTATGGTGCTAAAAGTAATATCTACATCGATCATAAGAGTTTAAAGTACTTTTTCACTCAAAAAGAGCTGAACATGAGACAAAGAAGGTGGTTAGAGCTGGTCAAGGACTATGAGTGTGAGATCAAGTATCAACTAGGAAAGGCCAATGTAGTAGCCGATGCCTTGAGTAGAAAAGCTTATTTGTCTCGGCTCACTAAGCAGAAAGAGTTGATGAAAGACTTATGTAGAGAACAGATTGAAGTACTTCTAGGAAGGATTGCCAGGTTAGAGGTTCAGTCTACTTTACTGGAAGAAGTCAGAGTTAAGCAAGTGGCCGATGAGTGGTGTCAGAGAATAGTTTAGCAAGTGCATGAGGGCAAGACAACAGAGTTTCAAGTAATAGATGATGTCCTCTATTTCAGGAATCGGTTGTGTATCCCTCAAAATGATGAGTTACGGAAGAGACTACTGACAGAGGCTCATGACACACCATACACTGCTCATCCTGGAGCAACCAAAATGTATCAAGATGTAAAGAAAGGCTATTGGTGGCCAGGTATGAAGAGAGATATTGTAGAATTTGTAGCTAAATGTCTGGTTTGTCAGCAGGTGAAAGTATAACACCAACGACCATCAGGGTTGCTTTAACCATTAAGTATTCCCGAGTGGAAATGGGAAAGCATTTCAATGGATTTTATTACAGGTCTCCCCAAAGTACAGAGAGGGTATAACGCTATATGGGTAATTATGGACAGGTTAACCAAGTTAGCCCATTGCCTTCCAGTAGAGGAGAGCATCACTACAGATCAGTTGGCTAAGATTTATATTAAGGAGATAGTCAGGTTGCATGGTATGCCCAAGACAATAGTGTCAGATAGAGATTCCAGGTTTGTCTCAGCTTTCTGGATGAGTTTACAGAAGAATTTGGGTACCCGTTTAGCATTCAGTATTGCTTATCATCCGCAGACGGATGGCCAAACAGAGAGAACTAATCAGGTGCTTGAGGATATGTTGAGAGCTTGCTGTATGGATTATAAAGTATTCTGGTATGAGATGTTACCCTTAGTGGATTTTGCCTACAACAACAATTATCAATCTACAATCAAAATGGCACCTTACAAGGCCTTGTATGGTAGACGATGCAGATCTCCACTACATTGGGATGAGATCGGCGAAAGGGGTGATTTGAGTACCGCTCTTGGGCCAGAGGTGACTTAGAAAATGATAGAGGATGTGAGGTTAATTAGAAACAGAATGAAGCAAGCCCAAGATCGACAGAAGAGTTATGCCGACTTGAAGAGGAAAGAGATTGAATTCCAAGTGGGTGACAAAGTGTTTCTGAAAGTTTCCCCCTACAAGCGAGTAATGCGTTTCGAAAGCAAAGGGAAGTTAGCACCGAGATATGTAGGTCCATTTGAGGTATTACAACGAGTAGGAAAAGTGGCCTACAGATTGGCACTACCACCTAACATGGACAAGGTGCACGATGTGTTGCATGTCTCGATGCTTTGGAAGTACGTAAGTGACCCCTCCCATATCTTGGAAGTAGACGATGTTGCCTTAGATGAGAACCTTGTGTATGAGGAGCGTCCAGTACAGATCTTGGAACGAAAGATTAAAGAACACCGGAATAAGAGTATTCCATTAGTAAAGGTCCTTTGGCGAAATCACAAGGTCAAGGAGGCCACATGGGAGGTAGAACAAGACATGCAGAATCGTTACCCGGAGTTGTTTGTGTGAATTTTGGGGGGGAGAATTGTAACGCCCCACTTGAGGTACGTCATAAATTATGTTGTATGTTTGAATGTTTCTTGCTTTGTTCTTATTTGAGCTTGTATGTCATTATTTTCAATTGGTTGGCCCTTAGTTGGTTTGGTTGAGTGTTTGCCCTGATCTCCACCCGAAAGTATGTTTTTAGGCTATGTTTTCCTACTTTTCCTTATTAAACTTCCGCACCCAACAAATTGAAGATTAATAGTTCTAAGCTCGTTAAGCACCTAGAATCCTAGATTGATTTAATTGATTCTTAAATCTATCTCTAGCATTTAATACTACAATGGTGATTACCCAATAGCTTAACATGACTCATATCGCAATCTCATCTTGTTCATCAATTAATAGCATTAAAAACAGAATAACCCCACAATCATTGCAATAGCATATGAAAATAATAAAAACCAATTGCTTAATCCATGAGAATCCGAACTACATCAAAACCCTAACCCAAAATGGGTTAGTTCATAGCTAAATCAATACAATAAGCAAGAAAAACGATAAACACAAAGTTCAACATGATAAAATGAGAGAAAAGACAAGAGATCTTGATAATCTGAGAATTACACTGTTTTTATTAGGCTTTTAGGGTGGATTTTAGATACCTTTTAGTTCATTTATGCTTGAATTGCTACTTATTTCTTTACATTTTGTGTTTCAGGCTAAAATGGACATTTTGAGCAAATAATTACCGAATTGGAGTTTCTGGACTCAAAGTAAGCGGATCTCAGAATTTGGGAGAGTTCTGAAGCAGAGTGAAGTACTATGAAGCTTGTTTCCATGGGAGAGCATCGAAGATCGAAGATTCAAGCAAAGAACAAGCGGAGGGCAATTCTATAATTTTAGAATTCTTTATGGAGGTTCGCCACGTGAAATGAGTCACGCATGAGAATCCCTTTTACTTCGTCGCCGCGGCGAGTTTTCTTCTTCGCTGTAACAACTCCTCTTTAGTACTATTCTTATAATACGTACTATGTAAAATATAGATATGTATATTATATGAAAGATAGTGGGCTCAAATTTTTCTTTACTCATAAAATATACTTCTTTACAATACAAAATACCATGTATTAAAAACTTTCTAATTAATACAAAATATCATAGCTGGTGGACAGTGGTGCCAATACTCTTCGCTCCTCGACGTCCATCCGACCGCTGCTCCTAAATCCTGCAAAACAGAGAAGAACAACGGGTGGAGCACAACAATGCTCAGTAAGTAAATCATCTACTACCTGTCCCCAAACTCACTCTTGGTTCTTTCCTTACTCGACTGTTCTGCTATTTCTATTTCTCACTGTTTTTCTCTTTCTTTCTAATACTGTTATTCTCCTTTAACTCTGTTTTGCTCTTATTTCTTTCTTTCTCTTTGTTCTCTTTCTCTATTCTTATTACCATGAAAAACAATCATGGTTCTCTCTTATTCTCATCTCTACCATGAAGGAAGTCATGGTTCTCTTTCTCATTCGCGATATACTCTCACTAACCATGGAAGAACTCATGTACATGCATATATAGACGTACATGCAACTAATGTAAAAGACTGCATGTTTCTTTCTTCTATTCTTTAGTCTTACTAACTCAAATTTTCGCATTCTTTCTCATACTCTCTCTCTTTCTATCTCATTCTTTCTCAAGCTTTCTCAGCTTTCTCATTCTTAATTCTGTCAATTATCTCATTCTCATTTCTGTTTCTCTTTCTCATAACTCTTTTCTGATACTCTCTTTAGTAATCACGGCCTCATCTTACCGGAGGCACGGCCGGACTCGCTCCCGCTCTACATGACTTCTACTCATTCTAGCCGATCGAACTCGGTATGCATGGATTCGGAACCCTTGGCCATGTGAGTATAAATCTCTCTCTCTCGGGTACTCGGGTATAGCCCTCATCCGCATGCACTCTCACCGGGCTACCACCACTTCTCTATCTGATACTCATGCCGCTCTCTCAATGCGGCGTACATGCGGGAATACTCTACCCATTACTCACGGGTTCCCCATCACATAACCTAGTCTATGCTCTATCTCTCTCTTACTCTTTCTCAGTTTGCTCTATCTCTTCCAAGCTATACTCATAATACGTTTAACTTTTAACTTGTCTCATCTCTGTTCTTTCTCATTCTTACTCATTGGAATGTCACGACCTCATCTGACCGGAGGCACGGCTGGCGCTACCACTCTACGTGACTTCCGCTCATTTCGCTACCGATCGGTGTAGTTAGGCATGGATTCGGAACCCTTGGCCATGTGAGTGTACAATCTCTCTCTCCTGAATGTCATGGCCCCATCTGACCGGGGGCACGGCTGGAACCTCATGTTCCACTCTGCGTGCGGTCACGGCCTCATCTAACCGAGGCACGGCTGGAACCTCGCGTTCCACTCTACGTGACTCTACTCGTCACTCACAGGTTCCCCATCGCACAACTTACTCTATTCTCCTCTTTCCTCTTGTGCACAAGATCTCTATTCTTTCTCTAGCTACTCATCATAATGTAGCTTAACTTCTAGAGCAATTCTCTACTCTTTCTCACCTCTTCTCTTTACTATCAGAGTTTCTCATTCACTTTACTCTTAAGGGTTGCTATTCTCAACATTCTCTACTCTTTCTTACTCAAGCTATTACTTATAGTATAGCTTATCTTCAAAATTCTTTACTCTTAACTAGTACTCACGAGATAGCTCATACTCAACATTCTATATTCTTTCTCAAACTACTTCTTAATGCACAAATTATGCATATGGATGGTTCATACCTATTATGCACTTTTGAAATGCCAAATGTATATTGCTCTAAAATCGTCATTCTGCACAGGTCACACTAAAAAGACCATAACTTTGTTATACACCTCGGATTGCTACGGTTCTGGTCTCGTTCAAAGCTTAGAAACAGGGCACACACTTCTATGTTTTGATCTCAGCCCAGTTAAAACCGTAGATACTCAAAAATCACTTATACAGTTACGGCAGTGACAGGGCAGATTTCACTTAGGCATTTCATCAAGCAACTTATGTGCATACAAAAACTCTTCATTATACAACTCTCCTTCTCTTGTTAACCATCCAGAATTGGAAGTAAATCTCTTCCATGGGCATAAACCCTACCATAGAAAAACACCCAAAATACATACTCAATCTCCTCCAACTTCATCTCAAACTATTACTCATAAACACTTTCCATAAAGGAAATATCCAACAAACATAATATAAATACTCTTCTCAACTCAATTTCTCAACAATAAACATACATCTCTACCAATTTCTCAAAAGCATCATATATACATGCATAAATAAATCCTACTTAAGATTTCTTAAACTTTAGCTTGAGTTGGATTTACTTACCTCATACTTGAGTAGTCTCCACTAAGCTCCTACTCTTGTTGGATCATAACTTTCCCTTATTTCCTAAGCATAAACTTAGTAGAACTTAACCCTTACATGATAAAATTCATCTCTAAAGTAGGGATTCTTACCTCTTCTTGCTTAGGATCACTTCTTTGTCAAATTCCAACTCAAAACTCTCAAAAATCCCTTTGAAAATTGAGTGAGAATTGAGAGAAATGGGAGATGAAGAGGCGGTGGAAATGGGTAGAATGAATGGGTTTTGAGAATTCCCCTTATTAACTCTATAATATCCACTCTTCCCATTTTGCCTTACTCTTTCTTGAAAATTCCACCTTTATCCTTTAATTCTTTACAAACTCACCCCCATTTAACATTACTCTCCATAAATTTCCTTACATTTTACTCCCCACTTTTCCTACATTAGGGTAGAATGTCATTGTGTCCCAAAGAAGAATTCTCTAGAAACCTCAAGGAACTTTCTGCCGTAACGTCGCCGCGGCGAAGAACTTTCTGTCGCCCCGGCGAAACATTCTAGAACCACACTGCCAACACAAAACCAACGTCGCCGCGGCGAAGCTTCTCCCTCGCCCGGCGAAGACTGAAATTCCAAAATTTGCTAAGTCTTGGTCAATTCCAGGGTACACACTCAACCAAACCCCAAAGCCTAAACTCAACCAAAGAACATGAATCATTATAAACTCATTTAGGGCAATTCAGAATTCTTTAGGCCATACCGTAAAGTGGCTACGTATTTCAAGTGGGGTATTACATTCGCCGCAGCAAAGTCTGTAGTTTTCAGTTTCTTTAAAACGCACAGTTTCAATTTTAGGCAAAGTTTTAGGTTTTTGGGTGAAGTATAAAAGTGAAACTTTACCATCTTGAGAGGGGGTCGCGTTTTCCTTAGTCTGAACAGCTTTTTCATCTTCTTAGTTTGTTTGTGATGAATTTGTGTTAAAAGTGAGACGATTCGGATTAACTCCGTGGATTCTCAATTAGGGGAGATCTCTTGTTTTTTTCTCTCATTTTATTATGTTGAACTTTGGGTTTAATTTTTTTTCTTGCTTATTGTATGGATTTAGCTATGAACTAACCCATTTTGGGTAGGGTTTTGATGTAGTTCGGATTCTCATGTTAGCAATTGATTTTATTATTTTCATATGCATTGCAATGTGTGGGGTTATTCTGTTTTAATGTTTTTAATTGATGAACATGATGAGATTGAGAAATAATTCATGTTAGCTTCTTGGGTAATCACCATTGTAGTATTAATGCTAGAGATAGATTTAAGAATCAATGAAATCAATCTAGGATTCTAGGTGCTTAACGAGCTTAGAACTATTAATCTTCATTTGTTAGGTGCGGAACTTTAATAGGAAAGTAGAAAACATAGCCTGAGAAGGTATGTTTACACTTTAGAGAATTCGATTTACAATCATGCATGTAATATGGAAATAGCATAATCTGTAGGTTTAATCCATAGAGTCCAAATGAAATCAAAACCCTACCTGTTGTTTTCAACTGTAGTATCCTGTTTTTAATCTTGCTTTCATAATTTAGTTTTGAATATTTAGAAATTTTGTTTTAGTTTTAAGTTTAATTTTCTCCTTTCAATCCAAACAACTCGATTGCTCCAACTTGAAAACAGTAGAAAACTTAGTGGTTAGCATCCAATCCTCGTGGGAACGATACTCACTCATCACTTTATTACTTGTGTGACTAGTGCACTTGCTGCATTTGCATGTTTATGAAATCACGCATCAAGTTTTTGGCACCGTTGCCGGGGATTGAGTTTTGTGTTAACATTAAAATTTTCTTGTGTTAGCTAGATTGGAGTGTTAACTTTTTTACTTAATTGTTGTTTGTTTAATTTTCATTATTATTATTATTTTTTTTTGTTTTGTGTGATTTCACTCTTGCTATTTTTCAGTGTAGTTTATGAGAAGAGCAAGACGTTAGCCAATGGTTCCTGTTGATCCTGAGATTGAAAGAACCACTCGAAGACTGAACAGAGAAATAAGAGAAAGAAAAGCTACAGTTAAACCAGAAGTAATAGTTGTAGAGATGGCAGAGAATAGAACACTGAGGGAATTCTCAGTTCCCACAGTTGGAGGTAGTGGGTCAAGTATTACTAGACCAACAATACAAGCCAACAACTTCGAGATAAGGTTGGCAATCATCCAGATGATCCAGTAGTTGGTTCAGTTCAGGGGTGATTTGAGGGAAGATCCAAATCTACACATTGCCAATTTTTTGGAGATTTGTGATACTTTCAAGTCAAATGGAGTATCAGATGATGCAATCAGATTAAGACTATTCCCATTTTCATTGAAAGATAAAGCTAAGGGATGGTTGTTGGCACTACCAACAGGAACGATCGCCACATGGAATGATTTAGCACAGAAGTTCCTGACCAAATTCTTTCCTCCAGCAAAGTCAACAAAGTTGAGAAATAACATCACGTCATTCATTCAAGAAGAGTCAGAATCATTGTATGAGGCTTGGGAGAGATACAAAGAGTTACTGAGAAGGTGTCCACATCATGGGTTACAGTTTGGATGCAAGTCCAAACCTTTTTATAATGGATTAACAGTGAATGTGCAGACTATGGTGGATGTAGCCTTGGGAGGAGCATTATAGAATAAGACTCTGGAAGAAGCTCACGAGTTGCTTGAGGTTCTGTCAAGCAACAACTATCAAAGACCTAATGAGAGGGTGCAACCGAAGAAATCTATGGGTCTTTATGAAGTTGATGCATATACAGCCATTTTAGCCTAACTGACAACACTTCAAAAATAGTTGAGAAGCATGCAGGTAAATTCCATTCAAGCTCCTCAACTAACTTGTGATTTTTGTGCAGGTAATCACATGAGTAGTGAATGTCAAGTAGGGAACACGTTTGCCTCAGCATCGTCATCATCAGAGCAGGTTAACTACTTGGCTGGAAATCAAAGGCAACCGAACAATCCATACTCCAACACATATAATCCTGGTTAGAGGAATCAGTCGAACCTGTCTTGGGGCAATCAAAACCAACAGAATCAGCAAAACAATCAATGGAATCAAAGGGCATTGCCAAACAACCAACAAGGAGACCCAAGAGTGACAAAATTGGAGGACATGTTTGGGAAGTTTATGCAAGAGACCACAGGTTTTATGAATGAGATGAGAATTCAGAACTTGGAGGTACAAATGGGGCAGTTAGCTGAAAAGCTAAATGAGAGACCACAAGGGTCTTTACCAAGCAACACAGTGACTAACCCACGTGAGCAAGCAAATGCAATAATTTTTAGGAGTGGGATAGTTTTGGAAAAGGTGGAAAAAGCAAGAGACGAAGAAAAACCACCAAGGGAAAAGGAAGAATCTAATGAGGAAGTAGATGAAGAGATAGCTGCAAAAGAGGCAAGAATAGAAACGGGAAGAGAGGCAAAAAAGAAGGAAAGAGAAATTGCCATTTGCCGAGATACCACCAGAATTGGCACATCACACTCCACCTGTGCCGTTTCCTCAAAGACTGGAGAAAAATAATCAGGATAAGAAGTTTTCCAAATTCATTGAAATATTTAAAAAATTACATATTAACTTTCCTTTTGCAGATGCATTGAAACAAATGTCGAGCTAAGCAAAATTTCTTAAGGAAATTTTATCAAACAAAAGGAAGTTAGAGGATGAGGAAACAGTGATACTGACGCAGGAGTGCAGTGCCATTCTCCAAAAGAAGCTACCTCTAAAACTCAAAGATCTAGGGAGTTTCACTATTCCTCGCATTATAGGAGATATTACTTTTGATCATGTTTTATGTGATTTAGGTGCCAGCATCAATTTAATGCCTTTTTCTGTTTTCAAGAGATTGGGAATTGGTGAAGTGAAGCCAACGACCATGTCATTGCAACTTGCAGATAGGTCCATAAAACATCTACAGGGTATAGTTGAAAATGTGTTGGTGAAGGTGGACAAGATTATCTTTCTGGCAGATTTTGTTATATTGGACATGGAAGAGGATAAGGAAATGCCTCTTATTTTGGGCCGACCATTTCTGGCCACAGGAAGAGCACTCATAGATGTGCAAGAAGGAAAGTTATTGTTGAGGGTTCAGGATGAAACAGTAACATTCAATGTGTTTGAGGCTATGAAGTTTCCATCTGAGACAGATTCATGCTTTAGTGTTGATGTGGTGGATAAACTAGTAGTGGAGACCATTGAAGAGAATACTCCACAACTACCTCTAGAAGCATGTATTGCACAATCAAGAATAGTAGAGGTAGAGGAATCGACAAAGAATGAATGTGCTAGATTGTTGGAAGCATTTCAGCCGATTAATGAAAACCAAGATCTTGAATTTGAGGAATTTGATTATGGGAAAGAGAAGGCAAAGGAAAGAAATGAGGAACCTCCAAAGCTTGAATTGAAACCCTTACCTTCCTACCTCAAATACATGTATCTTGGGGAATCGAAAACATTCCCAGTAATCATCAGTTCAAAGTTGAGCAACTTGGAAGAAGAGCGATTGATTCGGGTTTTGAGAGAACATCGATCAGCAATTGAATGGACTATTTCGGATATTAAAGGCATTTCTCCATCTTTTTGCATGCATAAGATACTCATGGAGGATGATATAAGCCTAGAGTTCAACCACAACGAAGATTGAATCCTTCGATAAAGGAAGTGGTGAGAAAGGAGGTGGTGAAACTTCTAGATGCGAGAATAATTTATCCCATTTCTGATGGTCCATAGGTGAGTCCAGTGCAAGTGGTTCCAAAGAAGGGAGATATCACAGTGGTAAAGAATGAGAGCAATGAATTGATACCAACTAGGACAGTCATAGGATGGAGAGTATGCATTGATTACCGAAAATTAAATGAAGCGACAAAGAAGGATCATTTCCCACTTCCTTTCATCGATCAGATGTTGGAGAGGTTGGTAAGGCATGCTTAGTACTGTTTCCTCTATGGTTATTCAGGGTACAATCAGGTTGCCATCGCTTCTGAGGATCAAGAGAAGATGACCTTCACTTGTCCATATGGCACCTTTGCTTACCGAAGGATGCCCTTTGGGTTATGCAATGCACTAGCCATATTTCAGAGATGCATGATGTCGATCTTTGGTGATATGGTAGAGAGGTTTATAGAAGTCCTCATGGATGACTTCCCTGTTTTTGGTTCATCCTTTGATTATTGTTTGTCTAATCTTTTGTTTGTTTTGTAGCGATGTCAGGAGACGAACTTGGTGCTCAATTAGGAGAAGTGCCACTTCATGGTCTAAGAAGGGATAGTGCTTGGTCATAAAATCTCTAAAGACAGAATATAAGTGGATCGAGCAAAGACGGACGTGATTGAGAAGCTGCCACCACCTTCCAATGTTAAAACAGTTCGAAGTTTCTTGGGGCATGTGGGGTTTTATAGATGGTTCATCAAGGATTTTTCTAAGATTTCTAAACCCCTTTGCAATTTATTGATTAAAGATGTTGCTTCTGATTTTAATGATGAATGCATGCATGCCTATCAAACTCTAAAAACGTTATTAGTCTCTGCACCTATTGCAGTCCCCGATTTCGGACTACCATTTGAATTGATGTGTGATGCTAGTGATTTTGCTTTAGGAGTAGTGTTAGGACAGAGGAAAAACAAAGTGTTGCATGTAATTCAATATGCTAGCAAAACACTCACTGATGCACAGTTGAATTACACCGCCATTGAAAAAGAATTGTTGGCTGTGGGTTTTGCTTTTGATAAATTTCGTTCATATTTGTTAGGTGCCAAGGTGATAGTCTACACGGACCATTTAGCACTCAAGCACTTGTTGGCAAAGCAAGAAGCGAAACCTCGGCTGATAAGATGGATCCTATTGCTACAAGAGTTTGAGTTGGAGAAACAAGATAAGAAAGGGTCAAAAAATGTGGTAGCGGACAACTTGTCAAGGATTGAACGACCAACTCAGGGAAATGAAGAAGAAACCCAAATCAGAGAAACTTTCCCGGATAAGAAATTGATGAGAGTGGAGGAAGCACCGTGGTATGCAGATTTTGCAAACTATTTGTCAACGAGAGTGATCCCCATTGGCATGACCTTCCAACAAAAGAGGAAGTTTTTCTCAGATTTGAAATACTATTTCTGGGAAGAACCATTCCTTTATAAACACTGCGCCAATCAGATGATACGTAGGTGTGTGCCGGAAGAGGAAATGGAAAGTATTCTAAGGCATTGTCATGAGAGGGAAGTAGGTGGCCGTTTTCGAGGAGCTAGGACAGCAGCCAAGGCTCTTCAATCTGGGTTTTACTGGCCAACCCTTTTTAAGGATTCTTTTCAGATGGTTTAGGAATGCGATCAATGTCAACAAAGTGGTAATATTTCAAAGAGGGATGAGATGCCATTGAACAACATCCTTGTAGTTGAGTTGTTTGATGTGTGGGGAGATGATTTCATGGGACCCTTCCCAAATTCTTTTGGGAACACATACATTTTGGTGGCAGTGGATTACATATCAAAGTGGGTGGAAGCAGTTGCATTGCCATCTAATGATGCCAGGATAGTGATTAATTTTGTGCAAAAGAATATTTTCTCAAGATTTGGAGTACCAAGGGCAATCATTAGTGATGGAGGATCGCACTTTTGCAATATGCAATTTGATGTCCTATTGGAAAAGTATGGTGTAAAACATAGAGTTGCAACACCTAACTATCCACAAATCAACGGGCAAGTAGAACTGTCGAATAGAGAACTGAAGGGAATTTTAGAAAAGACAGTAAATGCATCTAGGAAAGATTGGTCACGGAAATTGGATGATGCATTATGGGCATATCGAATTGAATTTAAGACTCCGATTGGAATGTCTGCATTCAAGATGGTTTATCGGAAGGCATGTCACTTGCCGGTAGAACTTGAGCATAAGGCCTATTAGGCAGTAAAGCAGCTCAACATAGATTTACGAGCTGTTGGAGAAGAAAAGATGCTGACTTTGAATGAGCTTGATGAGTTTCGTCAAGAAGCTTATCAGAATGCTAGAATGTACAAGGAAAATACCAAGAAGTGGCATGACAAGCATATCCGGAAGAAGAACTTTGAAGTGGGTCAGAAAGTGTTATTTAACTCTAGACTTAGGCTTTTCCCAGGAAAACTTAGGTCAAGATGGTCCGGACCCTTCATAGTTACAAGAGTCTACCCATTTGCAACGGTGGAGGTGTCACATGAAGAAAAAGGCACATTTATGGTCAATGGCTAGAGATTGAAGCCATACATCGACAGAGTGATGAGTTGCAAGTCAATTCCTTTCTGGCTCGACATTCCAACATGAGAATTCAAAAGAGTTGAGCTTTTCGACTATAAACAAGCACTCCCTGGGATGCAACCCAAGTGTATTCATTTGATGTTGTTATTTTTAATTGTTTAGTTTCCTTATAATTTTAGATGAAGTTTAATTTGTGTGTTTTTAAGTGTTTCAGTGTAACGCCCCACTTGAGGTACGTAGCTAAGTTATAGTGTATTGCTTGAATGTTTATTGTTTTGCTTTTATTTGGGTTGATATATTGTTAATATTGGTTGGCTGGCCCTTAGTTGAATTTTTGTTAAAGTTATTTTGAGAAAAATATGAAGAAAATCCCTTAAACTTTCATTAGGGGTAAAATGGTCTTTTCACTCAAAATTAGTTGAAATTGTTATTATGGTCATATTAGTTGAAAAATATGAGGGCATTATTATAATTGACTAAGGGACATAGATGGAATTTCTAAGAAAGAGCAAAGGAAAAATGGGAAGACGTGTTAATTGTGAGTTAATAAGGGTTTGGGTCTAGAAAACCCTTCATTCTTCTTCTCCACCGCCAACTTCTTCTCACCACTTCCTCTCAACTCTTTTGTTCAATATTTCAAGATATTTCAAGAATTTTAGAGAGTTTTTTGAGTAGTTTGGGATAGAAACTTAATCTAAAGCACCCTAAGGTAAGGAATTTTGCTTTAGATGTGAAGTTTTGCTTATATATATATATATTGAAGTCTTAGGGTTTTATTGTTTAAAGGTGTAGAGAAGAGACAAGCTATCAAAGGAAAGGAAAAGTGTTAGTGAAATCTCTCTATTACAAGGTAAGTAAATCCAACCAAGTTGAGATTTGAGAAATCTTTGAGTAGAGATTTATATATGCATGGTAGTTATGCTATTGAGAAATTGAGTTGAGATGAGAATTTATTCTAGTATTGTTGGATATACTTAATTATGAGAAATGTTTGATGTGTGAAGAGAGATTGAAATTCAGTTGAAGTTGGAGGAGTTTTGTATGAATATTTTTGGGAGTGTTTTCCTTGGCAGGAATTATGACTATATGAGGGAGTTTTCCTCCCAATTTGGATGGTTAAGAAGAGAAGAAAAGTTATAGTTAAAGTAGAGTTCTTGTATGCACATTAGTTGTTTGATAAAATGCCTAAGTGAAAACCTGGTAACTGCCCTGTCACAGCCGTGACATTCTGAGTGATTTTTGGGCATCTTATGGATTTAACTGGGCTGAGATCAAAACATAAACATTATAGCCCTGTCTCTAATCTTTAAAACAAGACCAAATCGTAGCAATCCGATGTGTATAACTTAAGTTATTCCTTCTTGAGTGTGACCTGTGCAGAATGACTATTTTGATGCAATATTGCATTTGTGCATTTCATAAGTGCACTAAGTAAGAAACTTTAAGCATGAACCATCCTTATGCATTAATTGTGCATTGAGAAGTAATTTGAGAAAGACTTGAGAACTTTGTGAATGGGCTACTCTAAAAGTAAAGAGAATGAGAAAATCTAAGAATGGGTTGGTGCTTTGTGAACTCCACCCGGAAGTTATGAAGAATGGGTTGGTGCTTTGTGAACTCCACCCGGAAGTTATGAAGAATGGGTTGGTTCTTTGTGAACTCCACCCAGAAGTTATAAAGAATGGGTTGGTGCTTTGTGAACTCCACCCGGAAGTTATGAAAAATGGGTTGGTGCTTTGTGAACTCCACCTGCAAGTTATGAAGAATGGATTGGTGCTTTGTGAACTCCACCCGGAAGTCACGAAGAATGGGTTGGTGCTTTGTGAACTCCAGCGGGGGTCACAAAGAGTGGGTTGGTGCTTTGTGAACTCTACCCAGCCGTGCCTCCGGTAAGATGAGGCTGTGACATTCAAGTGACAAAGAATGAGAAAATATGAGAAAGAATAGAGGAAGAGAATGAGTAGAAGTCAAGAAGCGTGGGTGGATGCTTTGTGATCTCCACTCAGCTGTGCCTCTGGTAAGATGAGGTCGTGACATACAGCAGAAAGTTAATAGAAAAGAGCTTTGTGAAAGAGAAATAGAAAGAGAAAATAAATGAGATGAGAAGAGTGTAAGGAAAGAATTATGAGAAAGAGTTACGGGAACAGACAAGTAGAGGATTTACTTACTGAGCATTATTTTGTGCTCACCCCGTTGTTTCTCTTTGTGTTTGCAGGATCTAGGTGAGGACGCGGTCAAATGGGCGTCGGCAAGTGAGGGGCAATATCTACACTATCCACTGTTTTTGATAACTTTTACAAATGATACCTTACTTTGTATAAAGAATGATTATATGTATTAAAAGAAAATTTTGGGCCTATTTACTTTTGCTAATATAAATGTATTTTACTTGATGTATTTCTATGAGTATCCTAGTATGAAGTAGTTACTACATTCAAGTGAGTTATCAAATCAAGGCAGAAAATGGAATTGTCCAGTTTTCGCCGCGGCGAAGAGCATTTGTGAAAAATTGGAATTCCAAAAAGTCCCAGACTTTGTCGTGGTGAAGTATCTTTTTCGCTGCAGCGAAGAAAGTTGAGCAAAATTTACAAAGGGAATTTTCGCTGCTGCGAAGATAGTTCTTCGCCAGGGCAAGTAGCTACAGGAATTGTTCGCTGCGGCGAAGAATTTGTCTTCGCCGCGACATCGACTAGGTTTTTAAAAACCCTAATTTCGACCTGATGAACTTCGCCGCGGCGAAGTCTGCTTTATATAAATACCCACTTTATCTTCTTCATTTTTCACGCCACCCTTCAAACACATTTGAGAGAAAATTCTTCCACCTTCAATCTCCATCCTTTCCAGTGAATTTCCATCACTTCTTTTAACTCCTAAACCATCCCAAACAAAATATAACTCGATCTAACCAAGATCTTTGTAAAAAATTGAGGGAAATTTTGGGTTCAAGAAATTGGGGGTTTTTGCAATCTAGGTGATTTTTAGCTAAATTGGTGGCAAATACTCCATTGTTTTGGTAAGATTTCAAGTTCCCTAAGCTTTCAATCGAAATTTTTCATGTTTATGTTTGTGGATCTGAAAATATTGATTGTGGTTGAGTTGTGGATTTTGGTGATTTTATGCGTTAATTTTGTGTTGGACAAGGTGTTGATTTTGCATTGTGTGATATTGAGGAGTGTGTATTTTGATTTTTGGTGTATTTGGTTAATTGTGGAAAATTCGTAGTTTGGGGGTCATTTTGTAGTTTTTAGAAGTTTTGGTGCTTGTGCAGGATTGAGTGTGGTTGTTCGTAGGGTGTTTAGAATTGAATTTGTGAGTTAAATTGTTGTGGAAAAAATGCTGGTCAAAGTACCATCCAAAGGTAAAGGAAACGGGAAGAAAGTGGACAACCGATTTGTGAGTGATGAGGCCAGGAAACTCTATGAAGGGGCAGCCCAAAGGAAAGATAAATGATTTATCCCCGAGCATGCGGCCGTAGAACCGATTGTGAGAGAGTTCTATGCCAACCTCCTTGAGTGTAATGAGGGGGTTGTCTATGTGAGGGGGATTGATGTACCTTTTGATGTTAAGGAGATCAATAAATTCTTTTAGGTACCTAAAATTTCCTGTGATGAGCATACAGAGTGGAAGTCGAAACGATTTGATTCTGATGTAATACTTTCAGTCTTAACAAAACCGAGTACCACTTGGGAAGTTTCGAAGAAAGGAAAGAAGTCTATCAAGGGAACAAATCTGACTCCGATGGCTCGGTTGTGGCAATACTTTGTGAGTGCGAGGCTGATTCCGGAGACATATTATAGCATCGTGAACTTATGAAAAGACATTGCTTCTTTATTCCACTGCCACGGGAAGACAATTGATGTGGGGAACATCATCTTGAATAGTATCAAGAATGCAGCTTAGCCAGGGCAAGGCAGTTTCCCATTTCCATAGCTCATTACAGCATTGTGCCTCAAAGCAGGAGTCGAGAAGACTGAAGATGAACCACTGATCCATGCTGCCCCAGTCCTCAACTCAGACTACTATCACAAGCACCTTGAACGTACATACGATGAGCAACCTAGCGTCAGGACAAAACGACAAGAACCACACAGGTAGCTGCCACATCATCCAGTTCCACAGCTACTATGAAGGAAATGATACAGCAGATGATGGGTCAGATGAGACGTATGACAAAACGTCAGGAATGGCTAGCAGAGCAGACCCGGATAATGTTTGACATGCAGAAGAGTAGCTTCAACAAGCTCAATGTTGATATTGCGGCATTCCAATGGGTTGACTAGGATTCAGATGAGTGGATGGGCTCCGAGTCAGAAGAGGACGACGTCAATGATGCGTTGTAACTACAACATGCATAAATAGCAAGTATACTAGTCGCACAAAGTAATAAAATGATAAGTAGAGTATCATTCCCATGAGGATAGTGTTACTAAGTACCAATTTCCCTAGTTTAAGTCCTAATTAAAGCAACAATAAATTGGATTGATGGAAAATTAACAACCAAATACAAATTAACAAAATAAAAAATGAATGATAATGAAATTAAAGCAAAACCCAACAACTTACCTAATTAAACAATGCTAAAAAAATGCTAGGGTGTTGATTTCACCTAGATACGCTAACCCAATTCATAGAATCTATTACCCAAGTTCTAATTCCTTGATTGAAAATTGAATTCCCTAAGTTGTAAAACATACCTTCTCAGGCTACATTTCCCTACTTATCCCTATTAAGCTTCCACACCCAACAAAATGAAGATTAATAGTTCAAAGTCTTTTAAGCTTTATGGAATTCTATCTAGATTTCATAGATCGCTAAACCTATCTCTAGCGTTTGCTTAATCTATGGTATTTATCCCAAGAGGCACAATCACAAATCACTTCTCAGTCTCATTGTGAACAACACACATTTGAATGGTGATCAAGCATCCAAAAGTCATTAAGCAAAGAGATAAACACTCAATCATGAAATTAAAACTCAAAGTAAATCAATTCATATAAATTTGAATCATTGTATCAAGATTACATCAAACCCTAGCTAAACAACTCAGTTCATACTCAAAAACGAAATAAAACAACAAAAACAAACTGAATCAAGATTCATCATTGAAAAGCAAGCAAAAGATGGAGAAATCTTCTCTAATTTGAAGCCCAAATCTTTATCTTCTTCTTCAAGAGCCGCCTTCCAATGACGAACCAAGCCTCCTTTTCTTTCCTTTTTGCTCTAATTTATACCTGTTTCACTTAAGGACCAAGCCCTAGCAAGCCAAACACGTCGTTTTATTTTTACAGCTGATGCAGTTTCGCTGCGGCGAAGCTTTTTCCTCACTGCGGTGAAGACTTTCAGGCAAATTTGGCCTGATAGAGTCTGAATCTGGAACGTGTTAAAAATATAATTTTCCCCTTTCAATATATTCTGTTCGTTCAAGAACAGCATAATCCGAGGTCTACAGCTCAAGTTATGGCAGAAAATACGGAAGCACGTCCAAAGACATTTTTTTTTCTCAGTTCCAGCATACTTTCCACGACTTCAAGCCAAGTTTTTCACCCTGTCCAGTCATAATTAGGAAAAACCCAAACATAAAAGTTGTAGATCTTCTTCTTAGCTTTCCAAAGCTTCTAAATTCAGGTCATTTCAAGTTTCCAAGCTCAAGTTACACAATTACGCTCAAAACTGTCATTTATGCTAAAAATCTCATTTAGGCCGGCAAAGACAAATTAATAGAATTAGGGAGCAATTATGGCCCAAATTGTATGAAAAGTATCCTAAATCCTATGAAATCAATGCAAAATCATAGTGTAAATATGATTATCAATACCCCCAAACTTAAGATGTGCTCGTCCTCGAGCAAAAGGAAATAAAACTCAAAGAAGAAAAACAAAAACAACCAAAAACACAAAACACAAAACTGAAAATAACAAACAAAATTAGACTAAAACTCAACACAAAATGCCTGAATTTAGCAAGTCTCTAAGTTTGTGAAAATTATTACTAGAAATGTTCAACAATCCAAGAAGTTATAATTTGCATCGACTATCTTTCTCTATTAGTCCCCGAGTAGGTGATCCCCACTTCAGTCCACATTCCGACTTCCCGGATTATTTTATTAGAAATGTAAAGTTTATCAATGGTGACAGACTCCATAAGCCTAAGTATGGAACTACTCTCCACTAATGTAGACTAGACATCGCTAAGAATCAAAAGGTCCTTGCAAGCTTATAACGTTAGGCTCGGTAGTGGGCTCCAAGGAAAGATAGGATAAACAAAGTAAGAGAACTCGGTTTTCCTCATGCAACCCTAAAGCTACATCAATCTCCAATTTCTTTCTCAACCACCAATCAAAGTATCAACCATTTTACAACCCTCAAACTTGTGCATTTCTTATTTTTATTTTGAATCGATCTAAATTTTTTTTTTTTTTTGAAATTAACAAATATTACAACACCATTGAGGTCTCTTGCCCCTTCTTCGTGCCATTTTTGCAACCCCCAAACTTAAGATTTTGGTCCACCACTTATTCACACACCTCCAAGCTCTTTTGTGTCATACATTAGGTCCATAATTCTCCTAAAGGGTATGATAAATGTTTAGGGTATAGGGATTGGCCAATTTTTTTTGGTTTGCAAGGAAAATAAGGCAATGATAATCATTAAGGCTCAAATGGGTGACTAGGGAAAGATTCATTCATGGTCGGCTGGAAAGGCTAAAACATTCCGAAAAATGCCTAAGTCATTTCCTCAACAATGTCTAATCCTAGAATTTCGCCTCAAGCACTTCTCTACTAGGTTCTAGAGTCCACCAACATTATCACCTTCACCTAACCACATAAATGTTTCTAAGCATGCCGAAATAAATGAAAATGGTGGCTGAACCACTCAACAAACCTCAACAAAATTCAGTCAATAAACATAAACTTGAAGCAATGCTTAACATTTTCCAAAAAAATTTCCCAACAATTCTAGTTTCATCATAGACTTATGCAATTCATCTAGGCAACAACAACACAACACACCACAACACCACTGAACAAATAACAATCAAAGAACTTAAAAACAAAAGAAACACAATTTCGAGCTAAAACACAAACAAACTAAACACAAAATTTTGAACGTTTTCCTATCTAACCCTATCTCTAGCGTTGCTTAATCTTAGGTATTTTCCCAAGAGGCACAATCACAATCACTTCTCAATCTCATGTGAACAACACACATTTGAATGGTGACAAACTCCAAAAGTCATTAAGCAAAGAGATAAACCACTCAATCATAAATAAAAACTCAAAGTAAATCAATTCATATAAATTTGAATCATTGTATCAGGTTATATCAAACCCTAGCTAAACACTGAGTTCATACTCAAAACGAATTAAAAAAAAAACAAACGAATCAAGATTCATCATTGAAACAAGCAAAGATGGAGAAATCTTCTCAATTTTAAGCCCAAATCTTCATTAATCTTCTCTTTCAGAGCTGCCTTCCAAATGACGAACCAAGCCTCCTTTTTTCTTTCCTTTTTGCTCTAATTTATACCTCTTTCACTTAAGGACCAAGCCCTATAACCCAAAACACGTCGTTTTATTTTTATAGCTGATGCAGGTTTCGCCGCGGCGAAGACTTTCGGAAAAATTTGAGCCTGATAGAGTCTGAATCGGGAAATGTTAAACATATAATTTTATACCTTTCAATATATTTCTGGTCATTCAAGAATCAGCACAATCTGAGTTCTACAGCTCAAGTTATGGCAGAAATACTAAAGCACGTCCAAAGACGTTTTTTTCTTCAGTTCCCAGCTTACTTTTCACGACTTCAAGCCAAGTTTTCACCGTTGTCCATTCAGAATTAGGAAAAACCCAAAACATAAAAGTTGTAGATCTTCGTCTTAGCTTTCCAAAGCTTTTAAAGTCAGGTCATTTCGAGTTTCCAGCTCAATTTACACAATTTACGCTCAAAACTGTCATTTATGCTAAAAATTATCGTTTAGGCTGCAAAGACAAATTAATAGAATTAGGTAGCAATTATGGCCCAAATTGTATGAAAATTATCCTAAATCCTATGAAAATTCAATGCAAAATCATAGTGTAAAATATAATTATCAGTCAAGGGAGACGAGGAGGCCGACGAATGAGCCGGAACACCTGTTTTGTATTTTGTTTTTGTTTGTTTTTATTTTGGTTTATTGTTGGGTATTGTGGAACTTTGAACTGATTTTTGATTTGTTTGTGGTTTGTTTTTCATTTAGTTTGAAATTGTGTTGAACTTTTTAGTTGAAAAGACGAGATTAGGGTTGTAATATTTCCATAGTAGTTCCTAAATTTTTTCTAACATAGTGGACACCACAGTTTTCAATTGTTTTACAGATTTTGGTGAGGAAAAAGTCACGGACCGAGTGTGCATACTGTTGAGTGACACTTCAGCTTTATGGATTAATCAGGGAACTATCTCATATTTTTACAGATTTTGTTTTTCTATTCCTAATTTGTGCATGATGTGACATTGGGTACAAAGCCATCTTTAGTTTGGGGGTAAGAAAAATTTGAGAATTTTTGAACTTTTTATTTTACTTGATTTCTATGATTTTTTGTGTATGCCAATGATGAATTGAATAAATCAATGATGAGATTAGGGTTGTTGGGATTTTATTGTTGAAAAATGTTAAGCATTGCTTCAAGTTTTTGTTTATTGGCTGGATTTTGATTGAGGTTTGTTGAGTGGTTCAGCCACCATTTTCATCTATTTTGGCATGCTTAGATACATTTTATGTGGTTAGGTAAAGTTTGATAATGTTGGTGGACTCTAGAACCTAGTAGAGAAGTGCTTGAGGCGAAATTCTAGGAATAGACATCGTTGAGGAAATGATTTAGGTATTTTTTTTTTCTTTTTTTGGGAATGTTTCAGCCTTTCCAGCCAACCCACGAATGAATTGTCCCTAGTCACCCACTTGAGCCTTATGAGATTATCATTGCTTTGTATTTTCTAGCAAACTGAAAATTTTCCAATCCAACTACCCTAAACACTTTATCATACCCTTTAGGAGAATTTTGGATTTAATGCAAACACAAGGAACCTGAAGAGTTGTATGGATGTACTAAAAGAATAGTTTGGGGGTTGTGAGATGAGCAAAAAGAATAAGAGAGGTAGTTAACCTCAATTTGAATTGATTTTTATTATTTGTTTAAAAAAAAATAAATAATTTTTTTGTTTTTTGTTTTTTTGTTTTTGAGAACTACATTGCGGAAGCAAAAATAAGAATTGTGCATGGTTGAGGGTTGTTAATTGGTTGACATATTGAGTGATGGTTGAGAAAGTAAGTGGGAGTTTGATTAAGTCTTAGTGTTTGCTTTAAGGAAACCAAATTCTTTTGTTTGTTTATCTTTTTCCTTTCCTTTGGAGCCCACTACCCGAGCCTAATGTTACAAGCTTGCAAAGACCTTTTGATCCTTAGCGATGTCTAATCCTCATTAGTGGAGAGTAGTTCGATATTTAGGCTTATGGAGTCTGCCACCATTTGATAAACTTTGCGGTTCTGCATAAAATAATCCAGGAAGTCGAAAGGTAGATTGAAGTGGGGATTACCTACTTGGGGGACCAATAGAGAAAGATAGTCGATGTTACTTATAACTTCTTGGAGTGTTAAGCATTTTTCTAGTAATAATTTTGCAACAACCTTTGAGATTTGTATAAATTCTAGGCAGTTTGTGTGTTGAGTTGAGTCTTATGTTTTTCTTTTTAATTTTTTGTTAATTTTGTTGTTTTGCATTTATTTGGGCGTTTGTTGTTTTTCTTTCCTTTTGTTTCGTACCTGATGCTCGGGGACGAGCATGTCTTTAGTTTGGGGGTATTTGATAATCCGAGAATTATACTATTTTTATTAGGCTTTTAGGCTAGATTTTAGATACCTTTTAGTTCATTTATGCCTGAATTGCTACTTATTGCTTTAGATTTTATGTTTCAGGCTAAAATGGACATTTTGAGAAAATAATGAGCGAAGTGGGGTTTCTGGACTCAGAAGTAAGCGGATCTCAGAATTTAGGAGAGTTCTGAAGCAGAGTGAAGCACTATGAAGCTTGTTTCCATGGAAGAGCATCGGAGATCAAAGATCGAAGATTCAAGCAAAGAAGCAAGCGGAAGGCAATTCTATAATTTCAGAGTTCTTTATGGAGGTTCACCGCGGCGAAGTTTGTTCTTCGCCACAGCGAAATGAGTCACGTACGAGAATCCCTTTTACTTCGTCACCATGGTGAGATTTCTTCTTCGCCGCGGTGAAGTCTGCATTTTTCAGTTTCTTTAAAACGCACAGTTTCAATTTTAGGCAAAGTTTTAGGTTTTTGGGCGAAGTATAAAAGCGAAACTTTACCATTTTGAGAGGGGGTCGCATTTTCCTTAGTCTAGAACAGCTTTTTCATCTTCTTAGTTTGATTTGTGACGAATTTGGGTTAAAAGTGAGAAGATTTGGGATTAACTCCAGTGGATTATTCAATTAGGGGAGATCTCTTGTCTTTTTCTCTCATGTTTATTATGTTGAACTTTGGATTTATTGTTTTTCTTGCTTATAGTATGGATTTAGCTATGAACTAACCCATTTTGGGTTAGGGTTTTGATGTAGTTTAGATTCTCATCGATTAAGCAATTGATTTTTATTCTTTTCATATGCTATTGCAATGATTGTGGGGTTATTTTGTTTTTAATGTTATTAATTGATGAACATGATGAGATTGAGAAATAATTCAAGTTAAGCTTCTTGGGTAATCACCATTGTAGTATTAAATGCTAGAGATAGATTTAAGAATCAATGAAATCAATATAGGATTCTAGGTGCTTAACGAGCTTAGAACTATTAATCTTCAATTTGTTGAGTGCAAAAGTTTAATAGGGAAAAGTAGGAAAACATAGCCTGAGAAGGTATGTTTACACTTTAGAGAATTCGATTTACAATCAATACATGTGAATATGGAAATAGCATAATCTGTAGGTTTAATCCATAGAGTTCGAATGAAATCAAAACCCTACCCGTTGTTTTAAACTGATATTACCTTGTTTTTAATCTTGCTTTCATAATTTAGTTTTGAATATTTAGAAATTTTGTTTTAGTTTTAAGTTTAATTTTCTCCCTTCAATCCAAACAACTCGATTGCTCCAACTTGAAAACAGTAGAAAACTTAGTGCTTAGCATCCAATCCTCATGGGAACGATACTCACTCATCACTTTGTTACTTGTGCAACTAGTGCACTTGCTACATTTGCATGTTTATGAAATCACGCATCAGATCTCCCCTAGTTGCAGAATCCACCAGAGTTAATCCCAATTCTTCCCACTTTTTCCACACAAATTCATCAAATCTAAAACTAAGAAGATGAAAAAGTTGTTCTAGACTAAGGAAAACGCGACTTCCCCTCAAAACGGTAAAGTTTCCCTTTTATACCTCGCCCAAAAACCTAAAACTTTGCCTAAAATTGAAACTGTGCGTTTTAAAGAAACTGAAAACTGCAGACTTCGCCGCGGCGACGAAGTGAAATGGATTCTCGTGCGTGATTCATTTTGCCGTGGCGAAGAACAAACTTTTCCACGGCAAACCTCCATGAAGAATTCTGAAATTACATAATTGCTCTCCGCTTGTTTCTTTGCTTGAATCTTCGATCTTCAGTGTTCTCCCATGGGAACAAGCTTCATAGTGCTTTACTCTGCTTCAAAACTCTCCCATGGGAACAAGCTTCATAGTCCAAAAACTCCAATTTACACATTATTTGCTCAAAATGTCCATTTTAGCCTGAAACACAAAATGTAAAGAAATAAGTAGCAATTAAGGCATAAATGAACTAAGAAGTATCTAAAATCCAGCCTAACAGCCTAATAAAAATAGTATAATTCTCGGATTATCTAATACCCCCGAACTAAAGACATGCTCATCCTCGAGCTTCAGGTACAAAACTCAAAGAAAGAAAACACTAAAAACTAAAACACAACACAATAAGACTGGAAATGAACAACAAGAATTAGACTCCACTCAACATAAGAATTGCCTAGAATTTATACAAGTCTCAAAGATTGTTGAAAAATTATTACTAGAAAAATGTTTAACACTCCAAGAAGTTATAAGTAACATTGACTATCTTTCTCTATCGCTCCCCTGAGTAGGTGATCCCCATTTCAATCCACCTTCCGACTTCCCGGACTATTTTATGAAGAAATGCAAAGTTTATCAAATGGTGGCAGAATTCATAAGCCTAAATATCGAACTACTCTCCACTAATGAGGATTAGACATCGCTAAGAATCAAAAGGTCTTTGCAAGCTTGTAACACTAGGCTCGGGTAGTGGGCTCCAAAGGAAATGAAAGGATAAACAAACAAGAGAACTTGGTTTCCTTAAAGCAAACACTAAGACTTAATCAAACTCCCACTTCCTTTCTCAACGATCACTCAAGATGTCAACCAATTAACAACCCTCAACCATGCATAATTCTTATTTTTGCTTCAGCAATGCAGTTCTCAAAAAAAGAAAAAAAAAATTTAAATAATAAAAATCAATTCAAATTGAGGTTAACTACCTCTCTTATTCTTTTTGCTCATCTCACAACCCCCAAACTATTCTTTTAGTTCATTCATACAACTCTTCAGGTTCCTTGTGTTTGCATTAAGTCCAAAATTCTCCTAAAGGGTATGATTATGTGTTTAGGGTAATTGGATTGGACAAATTTTGGTTTGCCAGAAAATAAAAAGCAATGAAAAATCTCTTAAAGGTTCAAATGGGTGACTAAGGAACACAATTAATTCGTGGGTCGGCTAGAAAGGCTCAAACGTTCCGAAAAATGCCTAAATCATTTCCTCACCAATCTCTATTCCTAGAATTTTGCCTCAAGCATTTCTCCACTAGGTTCTAGAATCCACCAACATTATCAAACGTGACCTAACCACATAAAATGAATCTAAGCATGCCGAAATAGATGAAAATGGTGGTTGAACCACTCAACAAACCTCAATCAAAATTCAGTCAATAAACATAAACTTGAAGCAATGCTTAACATTTTTCAACAATAAAATCCCAACAACCCTAAGCTCATCATCGATTTATACAATTCATCATTGGCATAACATAGAAATAAAATAAAATAAAAAGTTCAAAAATTCTCAAATTTTTCCTACCCCCAAACTAAAGATGACATTGTCCCTAATGTCACATTATGCACAAATTAGGAATAGAAAAACAAAATCTGTAAAAGTACGAGACAGTTCCCTGATTAATCCGTGAAGTTGAAGTGTTGCTCAACAGTGTGCACACCGGGTCCTTGATTTTTTCATCACGAAAATCTGTAAAAACAATTGAAAACTGTGGTGTCCACTGTGTTAGAAAATTTCACAAACTACTATGGAAATATTACAACCCTTATCTCGTCTTTGCAACTAAAAAGTTCAACAAAAAATTTAAACTAAACGAAAAAAATCTAAAAACAAACTACAAACAAATCAAAAATCAGTTCAAAGTTCCACAATACCCAACAATAAACCAAAATAAAAACAAACAAAAACAAAATACAAAACAGGTGTTTCGGCTCATTTATCGGCCTCCTCGTCTCCCTCGGCGTCGTCCTCTTCTAATTCGGAGCCCATCCAATCATCTGAATCCCAATCTTCCCATTGGAATGCTGAAGTATCAATATCCAGCTTCTAGTAGCAGCTCTGTTGCAAATTATAGATCATTTGGGTCTGTTCTGCTGGCCATTCCTGATGTTTTGACATGCGTCTCATCTGACCCATCATCTGTTGCATCATTTCCTTCATAGTAGCTGTGGAACTGGATGATGTGGCAGCTCCCTGTGTGGTTCTATGTCGTTTTGTCCCGACGCTAGGTTGCTTATCGTCTGGACATTCAAGGTGCTTGTGATAATAGTCTGAGTCGAGGATTGGGGTAGCATGGATCAGTGGTTCATCATCAGTCTTCTCGACTCCTGCTTTGAGGCACAATGCAGTAATGAGCTATGGGAATGGGAAACTGCCTCACCCTGGTTGAGCTGCATTCTTGATACTGTTCAGAATGATGTTCCCCACATCAATTTTTTTCCTTGTGGCAATGGAATAGAGAAACAATGTCTTTTCATAAGTTATGTGCTATAATGCGTCTCTGGAATCATCCTCGCACTCACAAAGTATTGCCACAACCAAGCCATTGGAGTCAGATTTGTTCCCTTGATAGACTTCTTTCCTTTCTTCGAAACCTTCCAAATGGTACCCGGTTTTGTTAAGGCCGGAAGTATTACACCATCATCAAATCGTTTCGACTTCCACTCCGTATGGTCATCACGGGAGATTTTAGGTAATTCAAAGAATTTATTGATCTCCTTAACATCAAAAGGTACATCAATCCCCCTCACATAGACAACCCCCTCATTACACTCAGGGAGGTTGGCATAAAACTCTCTCACTATCAGTTCTAGGGCCGTATGCTCGGGTTGACTCATAAACAACCCCCAAAGTCTCCCTTGACTCCATTCGTCAGCGTAGACAGTGGTCAATCCACGCTCGGCGATAAATCCTTTATCCCTTCTTTGGGCTGCTCCTTCATACCGTTGCCGAGCGTTGTCACTTATAAACCGATTGTCCACTTTCTTCCCCTTTCTTTTACCTTTGGATGGTACTTTGACCGGCATTTTTCCCATAACAAATTAAACTCATAAATTCAATTCTAAACACCCTACGAACCATACTAAATCCTACACAAGCACCACAACTTCCAAAAACTAGAAAATGACCCCCAAACTATGAATTTTCTACAATTAACCAAATACTCCAAAAATCAAAATCCACACTCCTCAATATCACACAATGCAAAATCAACACTTCATCTAACACAAAATTAATGCACAAAATCACCAAAATCCACAACTCAACCACAATCAATATTTTCAGATCCACAAATCTAAACACGAAAAATTTCGATTAAAAGCTTAGGGAACTTGAAATCTTACCAAAACAATGGAGTATTAGCCACCAATTTAGCCAAAAATCAACTAGATTGCAAAAACCCCCAATTTCTTGAACCCAAAATTTCCTTCAATTTTTTGCAAAGATCTTGGTTAGATCGAGTTGTGTTTGTGTTTGGGATGGTTTAGGAGTTAGAAGAAGTGATTGAAATTCACTGGAAAGGATTAAGATTGAAAGTGAAAATTTTTTCTCTCAAATGTGTTTGAAGGGTGGCGTGAAAAATGAAGAAAATAAAGTGGGTATTTATATAAAGTAGACTTTGTCGCAGCAAAGTTCATCAGGTCGAATCTAGGGTTTTTTAAAAACCCAATCGATGTCGCGGCGAAGATAAATTTTTTGGTGCACCAAAAAATTACAGTAGCGACTCACCCGGCGAAGAACTTTCTTCATTGCAGCGAAATTTCCCTTTGTAAATTTTGCTTAACTTTCTTCGCCGCAGCAAAAAATTACAAAGACGCACCGCCTTAGCGAAAAAGATACTTTACCACGGCGAAGTCTTGGACTTTTCGAATTCCAATTTTTCACAAATGTGTTTCGCCGCGGTGAAGACTGGACAATTCCATTTTCCGCCTTGATTCGATAACTCACCTAAAACACCCAAAAACACACAAATTAGACTTCATCTAAAATTATATGAAAACTAAACAATTAAAAATAACAACAACAACTGAAAACACTTAATTTGCCTCCCAAGGAGCGCTTGTTTATAGTCGGAAAGCTCGACTCTTTTAAGTTCTCATGTTGGAATGTCGAGCCAAAGAGGAATTGACTAGCAACTCATCATTCTGTCGATGTATGGCTTCAACCTTTGGCCATTGACCTTAAATGTGCCTTTTTCTTCATGTGACACCTCCACCGCTCCGAATGGGTAGAATCTTGTAACTATGAAGGGTCCGGACCATCTTGGCCTAAGTTTTCCTGGAAAAAGCCTAAGTCTAGAGTTAAACAACAACACTTTCTGACCCACTTCAAAGTTCTTCTTCCGGATATGCTTGTCATGCCACTTCTTGGTCTTTTCCTTGTACATTCTAGCATTCTCATAAGCTTTTTGACAGAACTCATCGAGTTCATTCAAAGTCAATATCCTTTCTTCCCCAGCAACTCGTAAATCCATGTTGAGCTGCTTTACAGCCTAATAGGCCTTATGCTCAAGTTCTACCGGCAAGTGACATGCCTTCCCATAAACCATCCTGAATAGAGACATACCAATCGGAGTCTTAAATGCAGTTCGATATGCCCATAATGCATCATCCAATTTCTGTGACCAATCTTTCCTAGATGCATTAACTGTCTTTTCTAAAATTCCCTTCAGTTCTCTGTTCGACAGTTCCACTTGCCCACTAGTCTGTGGATGGTAAGGTGTTGCAACTCTATGTTTTACCCCATACTTTCCAAATAGGGCATCAAATTGCCTATTGCAAAAGTGCGATCCTCCATCACTAATAATTGCCCTTGGTACTCCAAATCTTGAGAAAATATTCTTTCTCACAAAATTAATCACTAACCTGGCATCATTAGACGACAATGCAACTGCTTCCACCCACTTTGATACGTAATCCACTGCTACCAAAATGTATGTGTTCCCAAAAGAATTTGGGAAGGGCCCCATGAAGTCAACTCCCCACACATCAAACAACTCAACTACAAGGATTTTGTTCAACGGCATCTCATCCCTCTTTGAAATATTACCACTCCGTTGACAATGATCGCATTCCTGAACCATCCGGAAAGAATCCTTAAAAAGGGTTGGCCAGTAAAACCCAGATTGAAGAACCTTGGCTGCTGTCCTAGCTCCTCCAAAATGGCCACCTACTTCCCTCTCATGACAATGCCTTAGAATACTTTCTATTTCCTCTTCCACACACCTACGTATCATCTGATCCGCACAGTGTCTATAAAGGAATGGTTCTTCCCAGAAATAGTATTTCAAATCTGAGAAAAACTTCCTCTTTTGTTGGAAAGTCATGTCAATGGGGAGTACTCTTGCTGACAAGTAGTTTGCAAAATTTACATACCATGGTGCTTCCTCCACTCTCATCAATTTCTCATCCGGGAAAGTTTCTCTGATTTGGGTTTCTTCTTCATTTCCTTGAATTGGTCGTTCAATCCTTGACAAATGGTCCGCTACCACATTTTTTGACCCTTTCTTATCTCGTATCTCCACCTCAAACTCTTTTAGAAATAGGATCCATCTTATCAGCCGAGGTTTCACTTCTTGCTTTGCCAACAGGTGCTTGAGTGCTGAATGGTCCGTGTTGACTATCACCTTGGCACCTAACAAATATGAACAAAATTTATCAAAAGCAAAAACCATAGCCAACAATTCTTTTTCAGTGGTGGAGTAATTCAATTGTGCATCAATGAGTGTTTTGCTAGCATAATGAATTACATGCAACACTTTGTTTTTCCGTTGTCCTAACACTACTCCTAAAGAAAAGTCACTAGCATCACACATCAATTCAAATGGTAGTCCCCAATCAGGGACTGCAATAATAGGTGCAGATGCAAGTAATTTCTTTAGAGTTTGAAAAGCATGCATGCATTCATCATTGAAATCAAAAGCAATATCTTTAATCAATAAATTGCAAAGGGGTTTAGAAATCTTAGAAAAATCCTGGATGAACCATCTATAAAACCCCACATGCCCGAAGAAACTTCGAACTGCTTTAACATTGGAGGGTGGTGGCAGCTTCTCAATCATGTCCGTCTTTGCTCAATCCACTTCTATTCCATCTTTAGAGATTTTATGACCGAGCACTATCCCTTCTGGGACCATGAAGTGGCAATTTTCCCAATTGAGCACCAAGTTCGTCTCCTAACATCGCTAGGAAACAAACGAAAGATTAGATAAACAATGATCAAAGGACGAACCAAAGACAGAGAAGTCATCCACGAAGACTTCTATAAACCTCTCCACCATATCAACAAAGATCGACATCATGCATCTCTGAAATGTGGCTGGTGCATTGCATAACCCAAAGGGCATCCTTCGGTAAGCAAAGGTATCGTATGGACAAGTGAAGGTCATCTTCCTTTGATCCTCATGAGCGATGACAATCTGATTGTACCATGAATAACCATTTAAGAAACAGTAGTAAGCATGTCCGGCCAATCTTTCCAACATCTGATCAATGAAAGGAAGAGGAAAATGATCCTTCCTTGTCACTTCATTTAATTTCCGGCAGTCAATGCACACTCTCCAGCCTATGACCGTCCTAGTTGGTATCAATTCATTGCTCTCATTCTTTACCACTGTGATACCTCCCTTCTTCGGAACCACTTGCACCGGACTCACCCATGGACTATCAGAAATCGGATAAATTATTCCCGCATCTGGAAGTTTCACCACCTCTTTTCTCACCACTTCCTTCATCAAAGGATTCAATCTTCGTTGTGGCTGAACTCTAGGCTTGATATCATCCTCCATGAGTATCTTATGCATGCAGAAAGATGGGGAGATGCCTCTAATATTTGAAATAGTCCATCCAATTACTGATCGATGTTCTCTCAAAACCCGAATCAATCGCTTTTCTTCCAAGTTGCTTAACTTTGAACTGATGATCACTGGGAATGTTTCCGATTCCCTAAGATACATGTATTTGAGATGGGAAGGTAAGGGTTTCAATTCAAGCTGTGGAGGTTCCTCATTTCTTTCCTTTGCCTTCTCTTTCTCAAAATCAAATTCCTCAAATTCAAGATCTTGGTTCTCATCAATCGGCTGAAGTGCTTCTAACAATCTAGCACATTCATTCTTTGCCGATTCCTCTACCTCAATTGTTCTTGATTGTGCAATACATGCTTCTAAAGGTAGTTGTGGAGTGTTCTCTTTGATGGTCTCCGCTACTAGTTTATCCACCACATCAACACTAAAGCATGAATCCGTCTCGGATGGAAACTTCATAGCCTCAAACACATTGAATGTTACTGTTTCATCCTAAACCCTCAACAATAGCTTTCCTTCTTGCACATCTATGAGTGCTTTTCCTGTGACCAGAAATGGTCGGCCCAAAATAAGAGGCATTTCCTTATCCTCCTCCATGTCCAATACAACAAAATCTGCCGAAAAGATAATCTTGTCCACCTTCACCAACATATCTTCAACTATACCCCTTGGATGTTTTATGGACCTATTTGCAAGTTGCAACGACATGGTCGTTGGCTTCACTTCACCAATTCCCAATCTCCTGAAAGCACAAAAATGCATTAAATTGATGCTAGCACCTAATCACATAACACACGATCAAAAGTAATATCTCCTATAATGCAAGGAATAGTAAAACTCCCTGGATCTTTAAGTTTCAGGGGTAGCTTCTTTTGGAGAATGGCGCTGCACTCCTCCGTTAGCATCACTGTTTCCTCATCCTCTAATTTCCTTTTGTTTGATAAAATTTCCTTGAGAAATTTCGCATAGCTTGGCATTTGTTGCAATGCATCTACAAAAGGAATGTTAATATGCTATTTTCTAAATATTTCAATGAATTTAGAAAACTGCTTATTCTGATTCTTTTTCTTCAGTCATTGAGGAAACAGCACAAGGAGTGTGGTGTACCAATTCTGGTGGTATCTTGGGAAATAGCAATTTCTCTTTCCTTTGTCTTTGCCTCACTTCCCGTTTCTGTTCTTCTTCCTTAGAAATATATGGTTTCTCTTTAGCAACTATCTCTTCATCTCCTTCTTCATTAGATTCTTCCTTTTCCCTTGGTGGCTTTTCTTTTTCTCTTGATTTTTCCACCTCTTCCAAAACTATCCCACTCCTCAAAATTATTACATTTGCTTGCTCACATGGCTTAGTCACTATGTTGCTTGGTAAAGACCCTTGTGGTCTCTCATTTAGCTTTTCAGCTGACTGCCCCATTTGTACCTCCAAGTTCCGAATGGACGCCCCTTGATTTCTGAAATTAGTTCTCATCTCATTCATAAAACATATGGTCTCTTGCATAAACTTCCCAAACATGTCCTCCAATTTTGTCGCTCTTGGGTCTCCTTATTGGTTGTTCACCCCTGTTTGGTTGTTTGGCAATGCCCTTTGATTCCATTGATTGTTTTGCTAATTCTGTTGGTTTTGATTGCCCCAAGACAGGTTCTGGTGATTCCTCCAACCAGGATTATATGTGTTAGAGTACGAATTGTTCAGTTGCCTTTGATTTCCAGCCAAGTAGTTAACCTGCTCCGATGATGACGATGCTGAGGCAAACGTGTTCCCCACTTGACATTCACTGCTCACGTGATTACCTGCGCAAAAATCACAAGTTGGTTGAGGAGCTTGAATGGAATTTACCTGCATACTTCCCAACTATTTCTGAAGTGCTGTCAGTTGGGTTGAAATGGCTGTATATGAATCAACTTCATGAAGAACCATGGATTTCTTCGGTTGCACCCTCTCATTAGGTCTTTGATAATTGTTGCTTGCTAGAACCTCAAGCAACTTGTGAGCTTCTTCCGGAGTCTTATTCTGTAATGCTCCTCCCGAGGCTGCATCCACCATAGTTTGCACATTCACTGTTAATCCATTATAAAATGTTTGGACTTGCTTTGAAACTGGCAACCCATGATGTGGACACCTTTTCAATAATTCTTTGTATCTCTCCCAAGCCTCATACAATGATTCTGACTCTTCTTGAATGAATGACGTGATGTCATTTCTCAACTTTGCCTACTTTGCTGGAGGAAAGAATTTGGTCAAGAACTTCTATGCTAAATCATTCCATGTGGTGATTGTTCTTGATGGTAGTGCCAGTAACCATCCCTTAGCTTTATCCTTCAATGAAAATGGGAATAGTCTTAATCTGATTGCATCATCTGACACTCCGTTTGACTTGAAAGTATCACAAATCTCTAAAAAATATCCAATGTGTAGATTTGCATCTTCTTTCAAATCACCCATGAACTGAACCGACTATTGGATCATCTGGATGATTGCCGGCTTTATCTCGAAGTTGTTAGCTTGTACCGCTAGTCTAGTAATACTAGACCCACTAACTTCAACTGTGGGAACTGAGAATTCCCTCAATGTTCTATTCTCTGCCATCTCTATGGTTCAACTGTAGCTTCTCTTTCTCTTCTTGCTCTGTTAAGTCTTCGAGTGGTTCATTCAATCTCAGGATCAACAGGAATCACTGGCTGGCGTCTTGCCCTTCATGTAAACTACACAGAAAAATAGAAAGAGTGAGATCACACCAACCTAAAAGACTAACGAAAATTAAACAACAACAATTAAGTAAAAATAACACTCCAATCTAGCTAACACAAGAAAATTTTAATGCTTAACACAAAACTCAATTCCCGGCAACGGCACCAAAAAGTTGATGCGTTGTTACTACAACATGCATAAATAGCAAGTGCACTAGTCGCACAAAGTTTTAAAGTGATGAGTGAGTATCGTTCCCACGAGGATTGGTTACTAAGCACTAAGCTTTCTACTATTTTCAAGTTGGAGCAATCGAGTTGTTTGGATTAATGGGAGAAAATTAAACTTAAAACTAAAACAAAATTTCTAAATATTCAAAGCTAAATTATGAAAGCAAGATTAAAAATAAGGTAATATCAATTTAAAACAACGGGTAGGGTTTTAATTTCATTCAGACTCTATGGATTAAACCTACAGATTATGCTATTTTCATATTCACATGCATTGATTGTAAATCGAATTCTCTAAATTGTAAACATACCTTCTCAGGGCTATGTTTTCTTTCTTTTCCCTATTAAACTTCCGCACCCACAATTTGAAGATTAATAGTTCTAAGCTCATTAAGCACATGGAATCCTAGATTGCACATGGAATCCTAGATTGATTTCATTGATTCTTAAATCTATCTCTAGCATTCAATACTACAATGGTGATTACCCAAGAAGCTTAACATGACTCATTTCTCAATCTCATCATGTTCATCAATTAATAGCATTAAAAATAGAATAACACCACAATCATTGCAATAGCATATGAAAATAATAAAAATCAATTGCTTAATCCATGAGAATCCGAACTACATCAAAACCCTAATCCAAAATGGGTTAGTTCATAGCTAAATCAATACAATAAGCAAGAAAAATGATAAACACAAAGTTCAACATGATAAAATGAGAGAAAAGACAAGAGATCTCCCCTAGTTGCAGAATCCACCGGAGTTAATCCCAATTCTTCTCACTTTTTCCACACAAATTCGTCAAATCTAAAACTAAGAAGATGAAAAAGTTGTTCTAGACTAAGGAAAATGCGACTCCCCCTCAAAATGGTAAAGTTTCCCTTTTATACCTCGCCCAAAAACCTAAAACTTTGCCTAAAATTGAAACTACGCATTTTAAAGAAACTGAAAACTGCAGACTTTGCCACGGTGAAGAAGAAATCTCACCGCGGCGACGAAGTGAAATGGATTCTCGTGCATGACTCATTTCGCCACGGCGAAGAACAAACTTCGCCGCGGCGAACATCCATGAAAAATTTTGAAATTACAAAATTGCCCTCCACTGGCTTCTTTGCTTGAATCTTCGATCTTCGGTGTTCTCCCATGGGAACAAGCTTCATAGTGCTTTACTCTACTTCAGAACTCTCCCAACTTCTGAGATCCACTTACTTCTGAGTCCAGAAACTCCAATTCGCTCATTATTTGCTAAAAATGTCCATTTTAACCTGAAACACAAAATTTAAAGAAATAAGTAGCAATTAAGGCATAAATGAACTAAGAAGTATCTAAAATCTAGCCTAAAAGCCTAATAATAACAGTATAATTCTCGGATTATCAGTGACCAATCCTTCATTGATGCATTGACTGTCTTCTCTAAAATTCCCTTGAGTTCTCTGTTTGACAGTTGCACTTGTCCGCTAGTCTGTGGATGGTAGGGTGTCACAACTGTTTCACCCCATATTTCCCCAACGGTGCATCCAATTGCCTGTTGCAAAAATGCGATCCTCCATCACTAATGATTGCCCGTGGTACTCCAAACCTTGAGAAAATATTCTTTCTCACAAAATTAACCACCACCTGGGCATCATTGGATGGCAATGCAACTTCTTCCACCCATTTTGATACATAGTCCACCGCTACCAAAATGTACATATTCCCGTAAGAATTTGGGAAAGGACCCATGAAATCAATTCCCCATACATCAACCAGCTCAACAACTAGGATATTGTTCAGTGGCGTCTCATCTCGCTTCGAAATATTCCCACTTCGTTGACATTGGTCGCATTCCTGAACAATCCGAAAAGAATGCTTGAAAAGGGTGGGCCAGTAAAACCCAGATTGAAGAACCCTGGCTACTGTCCTGGCTCCTCTAAAATGGCCACCTACTTCCCTTTCATGACAATGCCTCATAATACTCTCAATTTCCTCTTCTGGAACACACCTACGTATCATCTGATCAGCACAGTGTCCATCAAGAAATGACTCTTCCTAGAAGTAGTATTTCAAATCTGAGAAAAACTTCCTCTTTTGTTGGAAGGTCATGCCGCTGGAGGGCACTCTTGTTGACAAGTAGTTTGCAAAATCTGCATATCACGGTGCTTCTTCCACTCTTATCAATTTCTTATCTGGGAAAGTTTCTCTAATTTAGGTTTCTTCTTCATTTCCCTGAATTGGCTGTTCAATCCTTGATAAATGGTTTGCCACCACATTTTTTGACCCTTTCTTATCTCGTATCTCCAACTGAAACTCTTGAAGCAACAGGATCCATCTTATCAACTGAGGTTTCGCTTCTTGCTTTACCAATAGGTGCTTGAGTGCTGAATGGTCCGTGTAGACTATCACCTTGGCACCTAGCAAATATGAACGAAATTTATCAAAAGCAAAAACCACAGCCAACAATTCTTTTTCAGTGGTGGTGTAATTCAATTGTGCATCAATGAGTGCTTTGCAAGCATACTGAATTACATGCAACACTTTGTTTTTCCTCTGTCCTAATACTACTCCTAGTGCAAAATCACTAGCATCAAATATCAATTCAAATAGTAGTCCCCAATCCGGAACTGCAATAATAGGTGCAGACACTAATAACTTTTTTAGGGTTTGAAAGACATGCATGCATTCATCATTAAAATCAAAAGCAACATCTTTAATCAATAAATTGCAAAGGGCTTTAGAGATCTTAGAAAAATCCTTGATGAACTATCTGTAAAACCTTGCATGCCCCAAGAAACTTCGAACTGCTTTAACATTGGAGGGTGGTGGCAGCTTCTCAATCACGTTAGTCTTTGCTTGATCCACTTCTATTCCGTCCTTTGAAATTCTATGACCAAGCACTATTCCTTCTTGGACCATGAAGTGGCACTTCTCCCAGTTGAGCACCAAGTTCGTCTCTTGACATCGCTGCAAAACAAAAGAGAGATTAGATAAGCAATTATCAAAGGACGAACAAAAAACAGAGAAGTCATCTATGAAGACTTTTATAAACCAGTCTACCATATCTCCAAAGGTCGACATCATGCATCTCTGAAATGTGGTTAGTGCATTTCACAACCCAAAGGGCATTCTTCAGTAAGCAAAGGTGCCATAGGGACAAGTGAAGGTCGTCTTCTCTTGATCTTCAGGAGCAATGGCAATCTGATTATATCCTGAATAACCATCCAAGAAACAGTAATAAGCATGCCCTGCCAATCTCTCCACCATCTGATCAATGAAAGGAAGAGGAAAATGATCCTTCCTTGTCACTTCATTTAATTTCTAGTGGTCAATGCACACTCTCCAACCCATGACCATCCTAGTTGGTATCAATTCATTACTCTCATTCTTTACCACTGTGATACCTCCCTTCTTCGGAACCACTTGCACTGGACTCACCCATGGACTATCAGAAATAGGATAAATTATTCCCACATCTAGAAGCTTCACCACCTCCTTTCTCACCACTTCCTTCATTGAAGGATTCAATCTTCATTATGGTTAAACTCTAGGCTTGATATCATTCTCCATGAGTATCTTATGCATGTAAAAAGATGGAGAGATGCCTCTAATATCCGTAATAGTCCATCCAATTGCCGATCTGTGTTCCCTTAACACCCGAATTAACCGCTCTTCTTCCAATTTGCTCAACCTTGAACTGATTATTACTGGAAAGGTTTCTGATTCCCCAAGATACACATATTTGAGGTGGGAAGGTAAAGGTTTCAGCTCAAGCTTTAAAGGTTCTTCCTTTCTTTCCTTTTCCTTCTCTTTTGCAAAATCAAATTCCTCAAATTCTAGATCTTGGCTCTCATCAATCGGCTGAAGTGCTTCTAACAATCTAACACATTCTTTCCTTGCTAACTCATCTACCTCTATTGTTCTTGATTGGGCAATACACGCTTCTAGAGGTAGTTGTGGGGTGTTCTCTTCAACGACCTCCGTTACTAGTTTATCCACCACATCAACACTAAAGCACGAATCTGACTCGGATGGAAACTTCATACCTTCAAACACATTGAATGTTACTATTTCATCTTGAACTCTTAACAGTAACTTTCCTTCTTGCACATCAATGAGTGCTCTTCCTGTGGCCACAAATGGTCGACCCAAAATAAGAGGCATTTCCTTATCCTCCTTCATGTCCAATACAACAAAATATGCCGGAAAGATAATCTTGTCTACCTTCACCAATACATCTTCAACTATACCCCTTGGATGATTGATGGATCTGTTTGTGAGTTGCAATGACATGGTCGTTGGCTTAACTTCACCAATTCCAAATCTCCTAAAAACAGAAAAAAGCATTAAATTGATGCTAGCACCTAAATAACATAAAACTCGATCAAAGGTAATGTCTCCTATAATGCAAGGAATAGTAAAACTCCCTGGATCTTTGAGTTTCGGGGGTAGCTTCTTCTGGAGAATTTCCATTTTAGCCTAAAACACGAAATATAAAGAATTAAGTAACAATTCAGGCATAAAAGAACTAAAAAGTATCTAAAATCCAGCCTAAAAGCCTAATAAAAATAGTATAATTCTCGGATTATCATTTGGCTCACTGTCCGTTTTCCCCAAATTCTTCATATATATTATACCATATTAAATCTCTATTAGCTTTCTAAGAATTAATTGAGTGAATATATTACTTTATTTAAATACATAACTTAACAAGTTAAAAATCAACTGTATATGTTACAAATCTTAAAATTTAAATAAAAAATCTCATTGCCAAATTTCTTACAAACATATTTACAAACACATGGCGTAGATAAAAACAACTCAACAAAACCCAAATAAAACTTAAAACTATAAAAAGCCCACAAAAGAAAACGCAAGTCAAGAGTGAAAGGAGCTCACTGGAAGTATTCTTGTTAGAAAGATAGCAAGTCATGAAATAGGGATTCCATTAAGTAGAATGAAATATACCGGGAAAGTGAAGTGAATTTCGAACTGGTGCATGGCATTGAAGCAAAGGGCTATGAAATCGAAGGAGTTTTGGTCAATTATTAATCAATTTCATAGACATAGTAGTAGTTGTTAACTTGTTATTGTTAGTGAACGATCCAGTTACACAGCAGAAAACAAAAATATTTACGACATGGATCGTTCTATAGAACCAAGATCAGGGTACAAATTTATAGTTTATACAAAAATAAGAATCTGCAGATTTTAGTTTAGAGTTTAAGAAATCATATGCATATTTGGAGGCTCCTCTAACTTGTCTCTAAATGTATTTCGCTACCGACCCAAGTGTAGGATCGAATCGGTATAGTCCACACGAAGATAACTTTAAGGAACTAAAGAGGGATTTGCTAGATCCTCTTTAGCCTTTAAGAACCAAGAAGAAAAATCAAGTGTATTTGATTTTTAGCAAAAAGAAAAACTGGCATGGAGAGTGTTTCAAGGGGCTGGAGTGTTTTTCTTTTTCAATGAATGAAATGAATTCAATTCAAATTTCTCTCCACAAAGTGTGCACTTATATAGTGCACACTATACCCTATTCCATCATGGAATGGGCTTGGGCTCCAACACAAACACCCCAAACATCCCCTTTAAGATATTTTAATTTTAATTTATCATTATCTCAATTAAATTCAATTAATATATATTTACAATATATATATATATTAACATTTAACAATAATGATAATGATAATTTATTTTAATATATGCGAACACATATTTAAATGTAATCTCACTTATTTAATTTTAATATCAAATTAAATAAAGGCTACGATCTCAGCAAATTTAATTGCACTGTGAAATTACCAAAATACCCTTTCGCCTAAAAAGACGAAAATGCCCTTCTTCTAAACTGGTACTTAAATTATCTTCTATGTGTGTGATCTATAGGCTCCTCATCATACCGGTAGTGTGTAGTATCGCGATTAACACCAATTAATCGTCTCACTACACACAGATCAAGATTGGCTCCTAGTAAGGCATCATGGCCACCCGATAGATTAGGATTCAGCAAAGCAGCTACATGTCAACGATATGGTTACTGTACAATCTGATCCTTTCATCATCCGTTATCTTGACGAGACCGGGGCATAGAAATAGTGTCCACCTCGATTACTCACGATATTATGTATTCAGTTACTAGACCAATGACCTGTATTATAAACTGGATAGAGCAACAACTCAATCCTACTGTGGCCACAATTTTAGTGTCATTGCCATTTACTAAATTGCATTGTGAGATAACTTCTCCCGTACCCAGGAGTGATGAATCCTCTGTCTATCCACCATAGTCTTGATACACTCCTTGACGCAACCAATCACTAGCATATTGACAGCTCTGAATAGAACTGCGTTAGGCTAGTGTTAAACTACACTAATCGGTGCACAAGGCGCTCCGGTGATCTCGAGTCTAAGGATCACATGCACCACCATTCGTTAAAGGATTTGTTCCATAGACGCTGGGGTTACCATCCATATGGAATCCTCTGGTGGGTCAGTCTAGTGAACTTGCTGTGGTGTAATCGCCTACAACAAACACCCATGTGTTGCACCAGGTTGTCACCAAACAACCTTGACAAGTGAGATCAGTCACTGCCTTTCGACAGGGTCGTTCAACACTATGATAGCCTTAACATATTATGATCTGTGCCCTTACTTTAGAATAATACTAGGGCTACGGACGTTTCTAGAATGGCCACCATATGTGCTCATAGGGTTCTCACTATCAAGATTTGAAACACTTGATACCCTCGTCACGGTTCTACCATTCTAAGGACATATATCAATACATATTGCAACAATGATGATTTACGCGATATAGTATAAAATGCCTTTTATTGATCAATAAACATTATTACAAAGAGTCAATTCTACAATAATTGATTGGCTATAAGGCACCTACTCTAACAGTTATCTCCATTGATGTACGTGTTTACTTTATCAGTTTGCAATCTACTTCACTATGCTGAAAGCTCATGAATAAAGTCACCTTGCTCAGTCATTGGCCTCATCTGTGGTGCCTGGTGGTGTTGTCGACAACTCGGCAGCTTCTGTTTGGCTCTCGTCTTCGGTCTCTTGGTGTAAACAACTAATGGGTGATGAGGAAATCAAATAGATCGAAGGCCTAGAATAGAGGTGTTGTCGAAATCAAATGGGTTATGAAGATTTACTAAGGAGTTTATTAAGGATTATGATTTGAGAGGTATGAGTTAGTAATTCTATAATGGTCTATATGTAATACGAAGGGAAGATTTAGACATTTAGGGATTTTAGGTTTTAGGGCATTTTAAAAAAATCGAATCCAAGTAGCCAAATTATTTGAGGAAGTAAATTGTAATTGAACTGAATAATTGATTCACCATTTTTTCTGAACCGGTTTGCTAAAAAAAACCTAATTTTCGATTCGGTTTCGGTCTAGTTTTTCGGTTTAGTTCAGTTTTTGGATTTTTTTTTCCACCCCTACCCTAAACTCAGACACAAGGTTCACTCTTACATCAAAATTAAGATGAATGGTTTGACATTCATCTGAAAAAAATAGTCAAATGTCAAACCATTCATCAAATGCTAAAACATTTGGTTTGGCATCTGATTTCATCTCTACTGGGTTGCTTTCTCGCTTGTTTTGGTTCATCCAAAGTTGCCAAACATTGTAAACTCAGACATATGGTTCACTCTTAAATCAAAATTAAGATGAATGGTTCGACATTCATCTAAATGATATAGTCAGATGTTGAACCATTCATCAAATGTCGAACCAAATGGTTCGGCATCTTACTTAAATCAAAATTAAGAAGATACACAGTTTGAAGATAAACTTAAGAACAACATAACTAAATTAAGACGGCATCTGACATGATTAAATGAATTATGATGAATGGTTCAGCATACAATTTTCCTGACATATCTCAAAAGTAAAAAATATTGACAATAATGGTTGAATGGTTCGACAT